>NW_024581127.1:4251174-4506341 GCF_017639235.1 Corvus kubaryi | reverse complement strand
ATGGGCGGCACGGCGCTGTCGGGAGCGCTGTGGCTGGGGCTGCTGTGGGCCGGGAGCGGGGCCGGGGGCAGCTGCCAGGGAAAATGCTGCCAGGGCCGGGATGCCGCCTGCGTCGGCGAGGGATGGAGGGAGGGAGGTGGCTACGGGACCTGCTACTGCGACGGAGGCTGTCGGCGAGCCGGGGACTGCTGCCACGACCACGGCCAGGCGTGCCCGGGTAGGTGCGTCCGCCCTGGCCCTGGCGAGCGGGGCGCGGGTGGAGGGCGGCCGGGCGGGAGCCCGCGCCCCGGCCCTCTCTGCGGGTGCCGGGAGCTGGCTGCCTGCCGGGGCTTCGCGGGATGGAGGTTCCGCCGGGGTTCAGAGCTGGGGCTCAGGACTGAGAGAGGGGCAGATTCCTCCTTCCCCAGCCCCGGGGCGAGGGCATGACCAGGCACCAGGTTGGGGCAGCGCCAGGGTAGCGGTAGGCTCAGGAAGGGGGACAGAAACTTTTCTCTCACTAGAGAGAAAAGCTTTCCGGATCAGCTGTAGTGCAGTGACAGTCTGAAGTTATTTTACCTCTAAAATATTATGTTACTTACTTTTCACTCAGGCAAGTCCCAAACAGAAATTGATTGCGGGGGGATGTCTGATTACAGAGACAGCAGGGAGATTAATTTAGCACCGCCTGTGTCTCTCAGCTGATTTCTCACATCCTGACAAACAAATATCAGTGAAATAATTGGGGAAGTCCCCACGGTGAGGTTTTGTCTAGGAGCATGAATCCGCAAGAATTTACTGTGAAGGCAAAGGCTTTAAAATAAGCGTAGGAGTGTGAGTGAGAGGGTCCTCTGCCAGCCCTCAGGGGATGGCCCGGCCTCCCAGTGAGCACTGGCAAGGAGGGGAAAGTAGCCCAGTTCTACCAAACTGAGTATCCACTTTGTAGGTATTCAGAGCGCCTCTTTTTGTGGGATTTCTACCCTTTTCAGTCTTCACAATTTGACCGACCTCCCTGTGCCTGGGATGCAGGACAGAGACCTTGCTTTGCAGGTGCAGTACTAGTACTCGGTCAGACTAATGTCTCCTCCCTGCTGGCTGGATGCATGCCAGCCTACAGCCAAAAAGTCATGAGCCTCTGCTGCACAGTCGTGCTAATTAGGGTGTATTTAGCAGGCTCAGTGCCATGCTGACATAGCCACATAGCTTTGGGACCCAAGTTGGCTTACATCTGCCCAGATTGGGAAGGGGGAGTACAACTCTCGGATGGTGTAGACCCATCCTAAGGGTTGTAAAGCTTCACAGAAGAACTCAGCAGAGCAGAACTATGACCCCAGGTCTCTAGAAGAAACACGGTCAGCTCTCCCACAGCTAAATAATCTCCTCAGAGTAACAGAAGGGGAAAAAAAAGTGCACCACAAAGTTTGACAGAAGGTAGCATTTTAAAAATTAGTATTTTTAAAATACATTGTTCTTTCATTCAGGAAAGTCAGTAGAGGGAGAACTGGCAAGATGCTTGTCTTACAGCCACAGCATATTGCATCTTTTCAGTAAATCAAATGATTTTTAATATTCAAGCATAAAAGGAGAGAGCTGATAAACGTGCACAGTGTTAGCATTAAAACAGCTGTAATCCTTCAAAAAGAAGCTCAAGATTGTGCTTGAAAAGTTCTAGTTTAAACACTTTCTTTACCATGACTTCAGGTGTGGCTTCTGGTACCTGATGATGCCTTGCTGTTATCAAGATGGTATTTTTTGTCTCAGGCTCAGTGGTGATTGCCTCGAAAGGCATTATGTGTTTGTACAAGCACACCACACTTTTACCCTGTGTGGGCAGTGGGTGCCATAGATCCAGTCAGGAAGGTGGAGTCTCGGTGGAGCCTCCCTGTCTTGCTGCCTCTCGTGCACCAGAGATGGAATTTGCCAGTCTTTGGTGCCCCAGTTCAGGGAGCTAAACACACAGGGAACTATTTCTGTTTTCTCTATTGCCCATTTCTGCCTGGTTTGACTCCCTGCACTGCCTTGCTGCCCAGTTGTGTGAGCACCAATGCAAACACAAACAGAAGGAACAGCACATTTTGCATTGGTGGGTGTAGCATGGGAGGGCAGAATTTTGGCACCCTGGTGAGGTGGTCCTAAAACTCACACATCCAAAAACTAAATTTACAAGAAGTCATTCTTTTAAAGGCAAATGATCATATATCCTCTCTATGGCAAGCAGTCATTAAGTTGTATTCTGTATAAACAGAAATTCTAAATAGTTCCAGTGGAAGTTTTTATCCATTTACACAAGTATGGGTGAAAATTTTAAAGTCTCTTTTTGTTCCTATTGGATGTTGAGGTTGCCCCACTGAGTCTTCCTAAAATCTGTCTCAGTATTTAATGACACCAGGGATGTTAACTGGCACAGTTCACTGTTTTGAATGTAGAGTTCAAAACACTAAAACAGAAATGTGAAGAAAGGTGGTCTGTGGTTCTCATGCTACAGCTTCTTTGTCAACCTGTTAACAACTCGTGATTTCAGCACCTGAAGAAATGGCATTTCATCCTTTGGGGAAAGTGTAAAGTGCCTCAAGTGTAAGTAATCAAGAGATGCATTAGGAATAATACAAAAACAATGCTCCAAAATAAAATAAACCAGTGGAAGAATGAGCATCCTAAAGCTGCCAGCAGCAGGGTTAAATTCTGTCATGCCTAAAAATCGTTGTAGGTCTGGTACTTTATAAATAGATGGCTCAGCAGAAGTCCATGGTATGCTGAACCTGAGTTCAAGAGTTTTTAAATAAATTTCTTTGTAGTTGTAACACTGAAGAATATTTTTGAAGAAAGAATATTTTTGTACATAGACAGCATTTTAAAGAGCATTTTAAATAGGAACTACTGTCCAATGAGAAAGCCTGAGAAAGGAATCAGCTCGCCATTTGAGTCGAAGTGGTTACTCTGAGAAAATCCAGACATCCTTACACATTACGGTATATGTTGTACAATGAACACACTACAGTCCTCCGTTTTTCTTTTTCCAGAGATGGGGAAAAAATGAAATAGAGTTTGACTCAGAAACAAGGATCTGTGTTTCATAGTGCTGCAAATGGAAGACAAAAACAAAGTTCTGACTACTCAAGCTTTCATAAGATAGCAGTGTAATTTTTCTGTGTATTTTTGAAATTCCAAATGTCTCATTAGCTTCCACATTTTGGTAGGTACCTGAGAACAAATCCTGTCCTTCAGTTTCCTTTGACTTGCATCCTCCTCCTGGTTTCAGTGAATCATCATTTAAGATTGTTGTGTTAACTAAACTGAACAAATAGCAAGACAGGGAGGGATCCATAAAGATGTAGCTACGGGTCCCTGATACTTGTTTTTGTGTTTCAAGAGATGGCACCATTCCTTTTATGTCAGCTCTGGGACCCATTCTCTGTCATGCTGGGGAATTTGACATCTTTCCAGCAAGGCACAAAATTGATCTACTGTTCCTTAATAGTTGTGGGGTACTGACTGCAAGAGCGACATTATTATCCCACTGCCTAAATTCCATTCTAGAAACCCAATATTCTTATTTTTCCACATGACTAGGGTAATTCATCCTTCTTGTTCGAAATCTTGATGACCATAAAATCACCATGTATTGCTGCCGATGACCCATATTTAACTGTCAGCTTGGTTTAATTCCAGTGAGACATGAAGTCATCGCTTTATTTGTTATGCAGTTACTGAGTCCCTTTGGGAGTTTTCTTCATGGAAAATGTGATGTTAGACTTCGTGTTATCTGCATATGAAGGTGCTAATATGGAATTAAAGTTCTGTGGAAATTCATACTTATGCAGGTCATTCATACAGCCAGATTGGAAGGGAGTCAATAGATAAGGAAACAGGCTAGATAGACACTTACTGTCCTTTGGGTAGTTGGGTAGAACTAAGATGTGTGATCAGGTATTGAAGTCTGTGCTTGTACCATTAAATAAAGTGGGGTCAAAGACTGTTTTTGGACCTGCAGACAGGTGGCAAAGACTGTGAGGTCCATACTGCATTTAGCACTTGTCCTGGCTATCCCAGGGTGGGGTCCAAAACATTTTCACTATCACTGGTTTTCTCTTCTAGTCCTCAATTCTTGGAGCAAACAGTCTGAGGGCTGCACTGCAACATGTCAGCGTGGTGCCTTCACAGCCACAGAGGTTGTGTCATGTACCTTGGGGTACCTGGATGTGTCTGAGGACAGTGCCTGGTGGTGCAGTGTCAGGTGTCTGTATGTGGCAAAGGGGTTTTTTTCTGTTATTTTCCAGCACTGTTCTACAGATCATACCCAGCAGCTGTCTGGAAAGGTGTTTATTAGTAAGTAGAGGAAAACACCAGAGAATGCTAATTGTTGAGCAGAATGGGCAGCTGGTGGCCCAGTACCCAGGGCAGCTATGTGGTTGCTTCAGTGGAGTTCCTTAGGGCGTGGGATTCAGCATCTTCAGCCACAATACACCTGGTGCTCTCAGGACACTCAGAAATGGACGAGTTTGGTCAGAACAGCTGGTGCACAGTGAGAATAGAGGAAGGGAATTCTAGTAGAGTGGTAAGGACATCTGCCAGGTAGCCTCTTTCAGAGGTTTCATCTGCTTTATGATATTGGTAGTGGTCCAAGAAATCAGAGATGTAGTGACAGAGCAAACACTGCAATTTCTATGTTTTATGAGAAGAGTCACAAATCCCAAGGAGGTTATCACATTGTACTTTTTCTTCCCAATGTCTTGTGCTGGCAGAATCCCAGACGGCATAAAATATTTTCCTGAAAGACTAGTTCGGTCCCATCACTTCCCTGCAACACTGATACAAGTATGTAACTGGTGGTTACGCTGTAAAGGTTCTTGGGGATTTAAACTGTAATCCAGCAATATGGAAAAAAAATCGAAAGCATGTGATATGTTCCATTACAAGCTATTGAGAAATAGTACATATGGGAAAGGAAAAAGTTTTATTTAACTAGATAATGAGAAGCATCACCCAAAACAATCCAGAACCAGTTTAAGATAGCCCAGCCATTGATGATAATGTGTATTTTGTACCATTCCCTAAACTGGAGCACCTACCAGGTGGCCTCCAGGAAAGGAGGCTACTGGGAATGGGCCACCAATCAGATTAAATGTCCTTGTAGGCCACAGGTTGAGGATGACACGTGTAGGGAAATGATTGCTTATCCCCAGAGAATTCTTCCACTTGATGGATGCCCATGTGTGAGACATTTTTCTTATCTGCTCTTTCACTGCTCTGCCTGCCAAGGCTGTGCAGATTTGAAGTTTCCAGGTGGAGGGGTTGTATTTGTTCCATCAGAGATCATCCTCCTCCAGTCCCTCAGGGCTCAGCCTGCAGTACAGTTTTGAAACTCTGTAGTATTCATTCTACCTGCTAAAGGGAAAATTGTGAGGCCATACAGTTTTCAAAACCAGGGACTTGGTGTTCCTGGAGATGAGGCAGAGGAGAGCAGTTTCATGGAGATGTGAAATGGCTGTGTGTTTTTTACAGTTGCATATTGTTTTAATGGACAAATACTGTGAAGACTTCTGTGTTATGTAGCTTCTCACTTAGGAATAATGTATCTTCCACCTGTTTTTGTATTCTAGGAGTGACGCTGCAAAACCTTTTCTTCCTCTGCCTGAGGGAAATGCAGTTTCTTACAATTCAAAGTTTACTTTGAAAATAATGGTACTTTCCCCAACATTTTTGATTAAGTTCAGAGGCAGTTTGTGATCCATGAGAACTGAAATTCAAATATCCAGTGGACTGTTCTATAGTTGGAAATGAGCAGGACCTGTGTTAAAACAGGGAAACAAAGCTACGGAAGTGGATATATTTCAGTGTTGAGGAAAAAGGAGTTAGAAATTGATCTGAGGGGAATCAAGCGTGCTGCTACTTAATGTTCCAGCCTTTACAAAAAAAAATCTGGTGGTGTAGGAACTGCCAAGGAAGGTCAGACCAGTCTGGTGTAGATAATCCATGAGCTGGTCTCCTTTGAGGCTTCTGCTTTATGCTTCAGAAAAGGGTACAGAGGAACCCCACAGCTGTAGTGAAAGGTTTTGATGAGGGGCTATTTCTTTGTGGACAAGGGATGGAATAGGGAGCCAACCATTGCAGGCAGGTTTGAATGTTCAATTTGAGTAAGCAAACTCCTGGAAGAGTGTTTAAACCCATATAAATAAAATTAGAAAAGAGAAAGTAAAAAAACCCAAACCGAACAAAAACCCCCTTAATATAATCTTATTATCTCAAGCTTTTGAGAGCAATTAGGATAAAACAGATGTGTTAACTACTAATAATGTTTTAATACTGCTTTGCAGCTATTCCCTGTGTTGTGGGGGAGTGGAGTCACTGGAGTGGCTGTGCAGAACAATGCCATCCTGGGTTGCGGATACGTAGGCGCTATGTACAACAGGAACCTAAAAACGGTGGGGAACCATGTCCAGCTCTGGAGGAGAAGGCTGGCTGCCTGGAATACCTGACTTACCAGGGGGAGGACTGTGGCCATGAACATGGTATTCTCTCTTTGAGCTCTCTGCTGTACATTGTGTCCATCACAGCCATCATAAATTTTACTGATATCAATGAACTGCAAAAAGAAAAAAAAGCATCTATCTGCAGTTAGCTTGTTAAAAGTACAATTCAGAACTTTAGTTTCTACTGTGATACTGCTTTTTATTCAATACTTTGTTTTCCTACTCTGGCTTTTCATAGTTTCTATTAAGCAAACAACTAAGCTGCATGTAATCCTGCAGTTGGATATAAGTATCAAATTATCTCTGTGCAAAGTTAGAGCACAAATTCAGTATGAAACAGGAAACAGTACTCCTTGTGGGATTCCAGCACATCCTGTTTCCTCACAGACTAGATTGCATGTATTTTTGATATTCTTCTTCTGAGTAAAGAGAGAGCTTAGCTGTAGGGAATGGGGCTGAGGTCCAATGTTGCCAAGATTTTATCACTTTTTCTATAAAGTGAGCCAGCATCACCATGCACAAGCTCCTGATTCATTCACCCACTGTTACAGTAACTGAAATATGACTCAGCTGTGCCTTGCTGTTTTACCATATCTGTTTTCTTCCTCAGTTCCTGCTTTCATAACTACCTCTGAATACGGTAAAGAAAGAAAAAGACGAGCAGCATCTTCTCTCTGGCCTTCAGACAAAGAAGCAGCAGGGTAATCTATTTATTGTATGTATGTGGGTCATCTTCTTCAATAGAAAACAGCTGGCTACAGAGAAAAATGTAATCAAATTTGCAATAATTAAACAATAAGCTATAGCTTGTACTGGTTTTCTCTCCTGCTGTTTATTTGCATGTTCTAGATGTTGTTTTTTATTACTTGCTAATTGTCCTGAATTAGACATTGGGATCATGGTAAATCTGGTGATAGCTGCTTTTGAAAGCCAACAGTAAACAATGCTAAAACAGAGCTGAATGTATCCTAAGTGTAAGTCTGAGAAATTAGGTGTAAGTCTGTGAACAAAGTAGGCTGAATGTGATGGGTCTCAAGAGACCTTTTTTTTTAAACTATTTGACACAAGCAGTAAAAAATTTTGCTTAGTTACCGGTAGAGATGGTTAGGAAGTTTAAATTAGGCTATTACTAGGTCTGTAATGCTCATAATGCTTTGTCCTGTGCTGTTTTCCCTAGAAAAATAAAACTCAGCAATATTCTTAAAGTTTCTTTTCCATTTTCTTTCAGCAGCATAGAAAGAAAAAATATGGGTTACGGAGATATTTTTCAAAATAATTTAAGAATACAGAATACTACCAGAAAGTGAGATTATACATAAAGCACTGGACTGGGGCATAGAATGAGAAATAGTTTACATAATATTTTTAAGAATCCAGTGATTAGGTTAGGGTCAGAAAGAGATTTGTTAATAATGATGATGTCTAACTTGCACTTCAGAAGCACCACCCTTGTGATATATAAGTCCATTCAAAGTGCTTAGCTCGTGCTTCATCTATGATAATTTGGTACTTTTCCTTCTGAGCAGGTACTGTGTGGAGTTCAGGACAGAATCTCTCTCACGCCACTGTGCTTTGGAGACGCGTCCGTACAGGCGCTGGATGCAGTACCTGCGCGAGGGACACACCGTGTGCGTCGCCTGCCAGCCCCCAGCCATGAGCACGGACACGCAGCGCTGCTCCGGAGATGGACACAACGCACATGGGTAAACAGAGCCAGCTGCAGCTGCCTCTTCTGTAGCAAAACCCAGTACAGGAGTTTGAACATCTCAAGACCTCATTAAAAGCTGCATTTTATTACACCTAAAACATGGAACAGCCTATATCGTTTGTAGAGCTGAGAAGGTTTTACTCTTTCAGTTCTCACAGAAATCACTTCTAAAACCTAGATAAAATTGGGAAGTAATTTCAACGTAAGAGTTCAATGCTTTGGTTTATTCACTCTTGTGAAGAGATGATGGAACCTCTGTAGTGGAAGAGGACTGTAGGAGCTTGGGGGGGTTGGACGGTCGGGACGGACGGAGACGAGAGATCTCTGAAGTCAGATCTTGGAACATGCGGTTTATTGCAAAGGGCGTGGGTACAGGGGCACTGCTTAGAGCTGCCAACTGCAGCTCGGAGCAGGCCCAAGAGAGCAAGAGTGTAAAAGTAAGAGCAAGTAGGTAAGAGCGGAGTAAGAGTGAGCGAAGAGGAAGTAAGTAAGAGTAAGGGGGTAAGGGAGTAAGTAGAGTGATGCCGAAGTCCTCATTACAATACAATAAATCATCTTCTGTACTGAATATTTTCACTAACCAATCTAATACAAGATACAAATCCTATAGCATTTACAAACAGCCTATAAGAACTGTTATATTACCATGGAGTGTTACATCTTAACTCCTAAAAACTACTCTCTGGACCCCTTCTGCTGAGCTAGTAGGGTCTGCTCTGACCCTTGGACCTGTCTGCAAGCAGAGGGTATTGTTCCATCAAGAGGGGATTACCTTCAGTCGGCCATACCATTGTTTTCCAGTTGTTCAGTAACTAAGACTTGGTATCTCAAAGGTGGCCTTCATTTCGATGTTGCTTACAGTTTTCATATTCCCAAAATCTTTTGTCAGGCAATCATATTTATGAGGCTTTCCTGTTTCATCTTCCCCAACAGAGGACTTTTTACAGCTATGGGCACTTTTACTTAAAAAGGGTATTTCCTGCCATAGTCCAAATCTGACTGCAGGTTTAACAGTGGTGGATTGATACTCCCCCCCAAACCTATAGACCTGGTTTTTAGAAAAGTAATTGTGAAAGTAGACATTTATTATTCAGAACTAATTTTTATTTGATCCATACATTTATTAATATGCATACTACTTAATACCTCTACAACCAGCTACTCAACCCACCATCCTGGATACTATATTTAGGAATATAATGTCTGCTGCAGAAAGAATTTTAAGAGCTAGATGAGTTAATTAAAGTCTTACATGATTAAACAAATCCAATCTTCTGACATTTTATACAACACAATCCAGTAACACGAAATACACAGCTTTTAATCTTCTAATTTTTCATTTATTGTCACATTTCAGAGATAAAATCTTACACTGGGAAGCAATTGGCAACTCTCAGTGCCAAGGAACCTGGAAGAAGATCCGACAGCTGGAACACTGTTCCTGTCCCCTGGTGCATAGTTTTATTTTTACATAAAAGTTTAAAAGACCTTTAAAATGGCAACAAAAAGAATAAGAAAACTAACACCAATGCCAAGAAATCTACACCTTTCTGCTGCATTTTCTGGAGCCTTAGTAAATTTTGAATGAGTCGGAACTTCGGCAGAAGCATTTCAGGAAACTCTCTCTGCCTTAATACAAAATGCTAAGACTGATCTCTGTATTAGAACACTAGAAGCATGTTTCCATGTTTCTCTTCTGTAATTAAAGAGCTAATGTTTCTAACCATAGTAGTTGTATTTCCTGAAGTTCTCCATCTTTACTGGCCACAGCCCTGTCTACAGGCACTGCTCCTACTCAATAGTGAGCCAGCCAAACATTTTCAAGTCTGAGAATAGGTATTGTCAACATTTAATAGCAAGGGTGAATAAAAATGAAATTTTTGAGAGCTAAAATTTATTTCAGTTTAGGTCTTTTGTTCCTCTCCGGTACCATCTAGACAATTTTTTGCACTGTAACTGCATGAGTATCCTTCCTCTATCCTTCCTTTCATATTCAGCCACCTTCATGAAGACATGTATCTAGTCAGCATTGTTAAGGAACTGATCTCCTCAGCACTTGATGTCACTAATACACAGTGTGACTTTCCTGGCACATGAACTTAAACAACACTTTGTGACTAAGGCCTTGGCTAAGAGTAAAAAAACTACTAGTTAAAATGCTCATCTACAATGATTAACATGGAAACCTGCAACATCTGAGCACTGGCAAGACTGCTATGCAGGTTGAGAAAATATCGTGTTAAGATATGCAGCATCTCAATGCAACATAAAGACTCCTGCTTGGTACTGTTTCTAGCACCTGCTGAAGAAACCAGTGTGTCTTGGCAAGAATGAAGAAGGTGATCTGGTTGAGGTCCTGTCCACAGTGTGTTGTGAAACAAACCTTTGAAATGTATTTTACCATTTTATCTTAATGAAAGCAGGCCTCCAAAACAGAAAGCAGAGAGATTATCTTAATACTTCCTGAACACTTCAACCTTCAAGAATATATGTTTTCTTTTGTCATGGGGAAAATTATCTTGGAGAGCTTTGTTTTATTATGACCAATTCAGACAGGTGCTTTTCCTTGTAAGGTTCTTGGAAAATAAAAACCTTAGCCAAGAAAAAAGAAAACTGAATTCAAGGGATTTCATTTTTAAAAGAATGCTGTATTATGTTAGTTCAAGTCACTAGATTCACACCAGCATGACAGTAGAAAGCATGAGTTTTCTGAGATTGTGGAAATCCCTTCCAAATGATCTGAATCCAGAGAGACAGGACAGTGCCATCATCCATCTGTTCCACTCTCCCATGAGCAAGACAGCTGCAGTGGCCAGTAGATACCTTGATAGTGACCCCAATCAAAGTGTATCTTCGCTTGCTGCCATCGCAGACAGGGACAGTGGAGAGCGCAGATGAGATGTGTCCCCATGAGCTGTGCTATCAGTGACACTGTAGGCTCATTATTGAGTCCCACTTCAGCCATGTGTTTTTGAGCTTTCCCTTTCCTGCTGGTCTGGAAGAAGTCATTTGTCACCAGGCAGGTGGCACAACATAATCAAGAATGCTAAGTGCTAATATAAGCCTGTTCCTTTCCATGTGAAAAAAAAAAAAATGCAAACAAATAAACCAGTAACTTTGTTACTTGCAAGTACAACATTATATGAATTTACACATTTTTAACAGCAGAAAAAAACCCCCAGCAAACTATCAGCTCATAAAATTAGCAGTACTAATACATACTTTTTGGTACAACATAGATGTACAAGTCTGACCAAAATTTCAAAGTGAAGCAAAACAAATTAAAATGGGTTATATGGAAGGAAGTAAAATTATGAAAAGGTCAATCTAAAAAGAGATACAGCCCTTTAAAAATACAGAACACTTGACTTTGTATTAGCCTCTATCAAGCTAATGATGTTGCCAGTCAGCTCTAATACTCCTATTTACATAAGAGACCTTTCTTAAATCACTGCAAACATTGTCCCATTTCAGAATCTAGGTAGTTTATTATTGCATGTAGCTAAAAGGCCAGACTTTACGTTTAAGTCATCATTACCAGAGCAAGTGAGGTTACATGACTGTGTTACACCTATTACTATTGTGTTTCATGTTTTAGGACAGCAACACTGCTGTCCATGCTGAGACTAAAATAAGAGATAGAGTAGGTCCTTACATAGGGAAAGGTCAAGCAGTCCAAATCAGCCTTGTCCAATCTTGCTCAATGTTCTCCACCGGTCTTTCAACATGACACTTGTTCGGTTGTTGAAGTTACCATGGGCCAAAATTTTAGCCCAGTTACCCACTCCGAACTCCCTCACTCCTGATTTCAGCTCCAAGTCTTCTTGGCAAGTCCATCGCTAGGGCAAGAACAGAGAAAGGTATTACTGTAAGAGGTAACCTTATAGTAAATATGAAAGCAAGTTTTCAAACAGTTCTCTAGTTATTACAGAGTATGATGTGAGAGGGATTTTTTTTGAGCACCATATCTTGAAATGAGAGATAAATGATAAATTTTTAACTGAATCTGTAGAGCTTTATGAGGGCTCCCAAAGGGGACCTGTGTAAATAAAGCCTTTGGTTAATTGGAATAACTGGATCAGAAGTAAAAAATGTTTATACAACATTACAAGAGCCATAAGAACTGTAAATGGCTGAATCTGAAGGCCTAAAATTTATAGGTTGGTGGAATAAAAAGAAAGGTTGGTTTCCCAGAGTATGTATAAAACCTCCTCCTAATAAGTAACAGATCACTTCCAACTACCAAATGAATAAATGGTGTTGGCTGTAAAGCAGAAGGGAACATTAGAGAATCATGTTAATGGCTCACCTTTACAACTGAAATCCTCAAAATTGTGAAGAACTGGGCAGAAAGGGAAATGCAGGTGCAAAGGAATAGCCTCAAAGCCAACTAGCAGATCTGGTAAGTGCAAGGAAGTGTGAATAACAGGGGAACAAACATCACTTAACTCTGAAAATAATGTACCCAGTGGAAATGTAAATCTTATGGCTGCTGTCTTTACACAAATGCATACCCTCCTGCTTGTGCACAAGGGAGGATGAGCAGGAATACCCAGCCAGTATGACTGTCAGTGGCACAAAAAGTCTATGTGTTAAATGCCACATCCACAGACATAGGAAGAAAAAATAAATTTATTTCTTAATGACATGGAATCCTTCTGGGATCTTTAAAAGACTCTGCTCTTGTAAACAACATCAATTCAGTCTCTGGGAATGGGCTAAGTGACAATTTTGAGTACTATTCTGCATGGTTCCACCCTTCTGTTGAATTTAAACCTTTAGAAGTAGCAGCAGCACTCAGACATGAAAGGGGGTGTCTCTGAGGGGGAAGGAGCTTGGATAACATTCAGCCTCAAAACTGTATCAGATCAAGACTGTATCCTGGCTATTCTCCAAAAAGTGCAAGCTGAGGTGTGTAAAGACCAAACATCACATCTCAAAGCTGGATTGCTTAATGCAAATATCAGGGCCTCTTCAGTAAACTCTGAACACTGACAAACCTCACTAAGTAGTGAAAAAATTACAAGTAATACTAGTTCGACTGTATTTCTGAACAGTTAGGAACCTAAAACTTCTCTAAAGTAGTCTACCCTTTATCAAAAATACTTCCTTTTTCCAATTCTTCCTGTTCCACAGATCTTTTGCAACATTAGCAGTGAATAGCTTTTTTTTTTACTATTATTAAAAGGCCAGAGATTCCATTGGAATCATGTAGTTCATCTCATTTCAGAGCATGCCAGAAAACTTTCCTAAATAAAATCTTTATTCAAGTAACACAGTTATGCTTGACCTACAGCACCAGATAATTCAAATACTTCCATCAACAGAGACAATCACAACCCTTGTTACTTGCAATGATTAACTATATTTGCTGTTAAAAGGGCTGTTTTTAGCTTGTTTTGATTCTGAATTGCTTATATTGAGCTTTTTTAAAAAATAAATTTTTTCCATTTACCATATAAATAAGGGGCCTGCTTTACAGGTAAATCAGGGACTGACTCATTTTCTTTTCACTGAGGAACTGCACAGAGCAGTAACTTGCCCCTTGCCCCACTCACTGACAAGCTCTCTGTCCCTTCTGGGACAGAATTTATGTAGAGTCCAGCTTTGCATTGTTACAGGACTGGTTGAAAGCCTGGCCATAACACAGCACTATGCTTGAGCTCACATCAGCACAGTGCCTGGTCCACAGCAGCGTGACATCTGGCCAGCTCAGAACACCAGCAGAGCAAGCTTGAGTTTGCCAGGCAGAATGTGGAGACATTCCCTCACATATCTATAGATCGTGTTATTCCTTACAGTCAGTTCTATTTTAGTAACCTGTCTTCCTTTATGCATTATGGGACTCTGCTCTAGAGTTTTCTCCTTCAGCTGTAAATATATGGGTTTTTTTTCCATACAAGTCTGACTAAATTCTTAACACCCAGATTTTCAGACACATTGTTTAATTTAAATAAATTGCCATCCAGATTTTAGACAACTCAAAGGATTTGCCATATACTTACTGTATGTAAAATTGAGTACAAACAGTTCCCTAAATTCTGTGACACTTGCATCCCCTAATTTAGGAATGAGAAAATAAAGTACGTGTCCATTCAACTGCAGATTGTTCTATGCAGCTAACTGAAAACACTGCAATGAAAGGCTGAAAATGGGCACTGAACCATTGCAGTGAAATGCCATGTACAAAACAAGAGCAAACAATGCCAACATTGAATGAGGGACTACATGGAAAAGGAAGTTCTAGAAGTCAACAGCTCTGACATTCATTGCATTCTTTCATGCATATGGACAATTTTATAACCCAGATGATTAAGCAGAGGAGCAGATTTATTGTTTAAAAGGCCAATTATCATTGCTTTCTATAAAACTTTTATGAGGTTTCAGTGGCAGGGAGTAAGGCATAAATATCACAGATGGAGCAAAGGCCTACAACTTTTTTAAGTGTTGAAAGAAACACAGTTCTGAATCTCAAGTTTCATTTAAGTTCTTTTAAAAATTTTCAATGCCACTGTCAGATGCAGTTCCCGCAATTTTAGTCTTTATATTTCAATTAAGGTTCAACTATAACAACATAATTAAGCAAACAACTTCTATTTTTTTCTAACAAGATGTGTGTGTAAGCCCTAGACCTAGACACAGTGCTTGTAGGTGACCCCATAACAGACTAGCTCAGCATAAAAATATGTGAATACAAAGCTTTCATTAGCTCTGTGTCTTTGTGGTCCAAATAGTTTAATTCTTGATGTTGAAAACAAGCTTGATGGAAGTGTTCATGCTTACCAGCAACTGGCTAACAAGGTACCTATCCAAGTACATGCTGGAATAAAGTAATTATGTCTTTGAAGGCAAAATCCAAATCCAGTAAGTGCTGCTTGTTTTTTTTTTTTTTTTTTTAAAGGGAACTGGTTGTATCTGCAAGTTTAAAGAGGTTGTCAGTGATTTAACTATTCCTGAGATTTGTGAGAAAGTGAAAAACTGTTTATAGGGGCTTGAACTTCAAGAATAAATGAGGTCTCATTAGGACCTCAACCAGTTTGAGGATAGCATGTAACTGAAGATTTAACCAGTACTTCAACTTAAAGAAATAGGAGTAAGTACAATTCTCCTCTAGAAAAAAAAACCAAAAAAAACCAAACAGAAGCAGATTTGGTCTTCCCTATTATATGGAAAATGAAATATCAAAATGAACACCAGAAAAATGAAACAGCTCACATCAAAATGGATGTACAGTGCACTTTATACTTGCACTATTATCTAAACAGAAAGACTCCACATTGGTTCCTAAGAAATATTATGAAGAGGAATCCAACAATGGCAATACATTTATTTAATGTTAATTTCTTCAGTTATCATGATAAAGTGCTGAACACTTATGAAGGAAAATTGGCTATAAATAAAAATTAGCTTGAAAGACCCCAACATCAAATCAACTTCAAATTGCATTCTATTAAGGCATACATTTCTATACTTCCCACCAATAGGGAATTCTAGCATTAGTGAACACACCAGGGTTATTTTCAAGTAATTCAATGAAGTAGGCTTACCCATGAAGAGAACACAAAAGACCATTTGAAATGTAGCATTATAAGAAGACCCTACCATTTCGTTTATAAAAACTAGAGTAGCTTCTCAAGTAAGTATGTTTTTACCGCACATAAACAAAGTATTGAATTACAAAATTGCTAAATCTTTAACCTTCTAAGCTGGAAAACAAGTAGCCTCTGATATTTGCCCAAAATTCTCACAGGCAAATGACATCCTGAATTCTTTAATCCAAACCGTGGAAAGAATTTTTTATTTCAAACTAAGCTTTGGTAACAGTGTATTTCAACAAATATAAAAGGCTTGGAAGCATTAGCATCAATACTTGAGACAGCAAAAAATATGTTTTATTTCCTGTCTTTAAAAATAAAAGGACTGTAACCATTTCAGGAACTGTAGCACTTGAGTTATCTACAGAATCTTAAATATAAGCACTAGATTTAAAAGTTAGATTAAATAAAGCTGAGAAAAAAATTCTGTGCAGTGCAGATTCATTTTACCTCAATGTAGAGGAGAGAGTAGGTACAAACCTGTCTTTTTCGGCTACAAGCCAAAGAAACTCCATTTTTTTCCACATTTTTCATGTTGTTAAGACCTAGAAGACAGTTAATATACATCCAGAACAATGAGGAGTCAACATCAAGGCAGGAGTTTTGCATTCTACCATTTACACATGACAAGAATGTACACTATTTTGAGATGCTTTGACTGACTGGGAAAATTTCAGAGTCTGTTAACATATAAATATACATTTATATATGAATACACATGAATCTTGCCATAGTTCAAGGGCTTAAAAAAATAGGCTATTCAAAAAACCCACTGTATTTTCTATACAATAGAGCTCACAGAAGAATTATATTTTAAACACTTAGGTAAAAATTGGTACATAATAAAACATTTCATTTTGGTAAAAACATTTTTACTATATGCACTGCTCTCATTTTACATAAAGAGAATGGGAAGTAACAACCAGTCAGAGCTATGATTCTTGGTACACAAATCCTTCATTTCCAAGTACGTGTATCAGGTTTTAACTGTGGAAAGCATTCAAGGCATCTTAAGAGTTTGTCCTTCCATGTACAATATGGCCACATGCAGGAACTAGATCATCTCTCTGTGGTAAGAGGGTGTTATTCATCTTAAGAGCTTACTTGTAAGTATGGTATTATCTGTCTTGTTAGGTTTTTAAGAAGTAATACTAGGAAAATGCACACACATCCTAACTTTGTGCACTTTACAATTTGTTTTTCCAATCAGCTAATTTCTTTAGTTCCTTCCCAGTCAAGTTATCTAGCACAGAATTCAGAAAGAAATTAATTTCAGTACTCCTCCGGCAGCTTTCTTTTGCACAGAATACCTGAGTCTCATAAACCAACCAAGCTAACCAGAAAATAGTGAATGATTTTGCAAAATTAATTGCTAGAGAACCTTACCCACTTCTCAGCATCCTAAATACGGCAACCACCAAACCTGCATTTGTACAGGAACCACACGCAACTTGGAGTGTTTTTATCTGCCACAACCAGTTTTGCATTAACCCAGTCACATTGGATAGCAGTCAGAAGTAAGTGTTTGACATGACTGTTTTGAAAGTAATACTCACTCTGAAGAACTCTGCTCTCTTTGGGTTTCTGTCCCAAATGTCTCCTGCAAAGAACACAGATCTGAAGTAAAAACACAAAGAACTTGATGAAAAGTCTATGACCAAGAGCAACAACATTTTTTACCTTAGTGTGGGGTTTTTTATGTCTCCGGATGACTGACTTGTGATACACTGTTCCTCTTTTATCAATCTTAAAAAAAAAAAAGACAAAAAAAAAAAAAAATCTATTTCCTAGGCAGCAACTTGCCATTTATATGATTCAACAATATTTAAATGAAAAACTTCTCTACAGAAACAGTGGCATACCATCAATAACTGCATCAATGCATTCACCTTCTTAACTTTGCCTCCTTATACCTGGAGGAGAAATACAAAACCACAGAATCTGCTGAGTTGGAAGGGATGCACAAGGATCACCGAGTTCAGCTTTTAGCCTTGCACAGGCATCCCCAGGAGTCACACCATGTGCCTGAGACCATTGTGTAAATGCTTCTTGAACTCTTGTGGTGCTACGACCACTTCCTTGGGTAGCCTGTTCCCAAGACACTACACATTTAAGATGCAAGGCATTTTGCACATCTATTTTTTCATTACAAATTATTTCCATAGGTTTTTTGAATGAGTCTTTCATCATGTCTCTCAGATGTAATTGTGTCAGGAGTTGCCCTTCTAAAAAAACAAATTAAAAAAATCTTAGGACTTGTCTTCCTCTATACTGTCTGCGTCAGCCAATTTGCTTAACTAAATGATGTCAAGTACAAAATGAAGAAATACAGACTCTATCCCAGCTAAAGACTGCAACTTATTCTCCCTGAAAAACAAGTGGTGAGAAACCTAGAATATTAGCATTTTCCAAAATAATAATGTAATTGTTCTGAACGTTTGTACTGTCAGGATCATGAAGCAACATAACTATTTCCCTTCATACTAGTATCATTAAGGGGTCAGCTGTAAGGAAAATGAAACAGACTGATTCCATTTCCTTATTCTTTTTCTTCTTGAGATGATCTGTAGCCTGAAATTAGAACTAAAAGGAGTTCAATCAAGCACTTATAAAGAGAAGTCTTTTTATGCTTTTATTATTATAGACTGACAGCTGTTTAAATTGCAAATTGTGCAACATCACAAATAATTAAACTTAATGACAAGCTATTTGATATAAATGCCAAAAGTAACAACCACAGAAGAGCACAAATTTAAAAAAAAATAGGGAATGTGCTTGTAGCTAATTTTCTATTGGACAGCAGTTTGGAATTTAACATCCTTCCTTCTACCTATTCTTTGTTCTACAAGTTTCATGTTACTATCCAAGCACATCCCTTAGCAGTATAATACTTCATACAAACCTTTGCTTTGTTTCCAAATCACTTTTGTCATTTTCATTGACTTCCAGAGGTCTGTTTTGCCATGCTGTTGCTTCCAACCCTTTAGACGCCACCTGTTTTGTGGCTTCCTGTGCGAGATGGAATTGATATCTTAAAATTAAAGCCAGACAGTACCTAGATAGGAGTTTGCACTAAGATTAATAGATATACTTTTTATTAGGACTAACAGTGCTTATTTCACAGACCTTTCAGAGGTAATAACATTAAACTAAGTAGTTTCAAAACAACTTTAGCATGTTAAGTTGAAATCCATAAAGACCTTTATCAGTTAGTAACTTGGAGAAATTTTAGTCATAGCTGCAATTGATTTTTATATGGACACAAAGAAATACAATGAATACTTGCATAATGACTGAACTTATAAATGTGTGAAGTAAACTGCAGAGCTTAACTAAGGCTACAAATACTATCAAAGTACTCCAAAGTCTGTTTTTTATAACTAAGTTAGAAACAAAAACTGACAGGTCTCAAGTTTATCTAGTTCTGTAGCCCATGGCAGGATAAAGCATACATGTAACACTTTGAAAAGCCCTGTCTAAGCAGACCTTAGGCTTGTAATATAACCTGTTTTGCATTGGCAAAAAACATTTCTAACATCCTGCTCAAACTTTTAGCCACAAACTAAGATTGTTTCTCCTCCATTGCTAAGAGAAAGAAGTAGTAATTCATTACTCTTTATGGAGTACCTAAAAAGGGCCTGCCTACTACACTGAATAAAGATGGGACAAACTTCTTAGCAAGGCCTGTAGTGGTAGGACAAGGGTTAATGCTTTTAAACTAAAAGAGGGTAGATTTGGACTAGATATAAGGAAGAATTTTGTTTTATTTATGATGAGTGCCAAAACATGGAACAGGCTGCCCAGCAAGGTGGTTGATGCCTGATCCCTGAAAACTTTCAAGGCCAGGTTGAATGAGGCTCTAAACAACCTGATCTAATTGAAGATGTCCCTGCTTATTGCAAGGGGATTGGACTAAACGATCTTTAGCTTCAATTGGAAGGAACATTTATTCTATGATCATACTTCTACATCTGGCACTAGAAGAAAGAGAAGAGAGATTAACAGTTAGAGCTAGAGTGTTCTTCTATAGAGAACGCAAGGTACACTGCTGGGAAATCACTGTGTGCTGTACAGAAGTGGAAATTCTTCACAAAGCTGTCTCCTCCATGGGCCAGAATAACTGTTCAAAGAAAGATTTGCAATGTGGGTGCAGACAGTAGGACAAATGTGCAGGAAGTGGGGGTGAGTGGGGCAGTGAGGGCCTTAGGCATGCTAGTTTGGAGTTCTGAGCCTTCTCTGACACCTCCAAGCCTCCACCTCCTCTTAGACTCAAAGAAATAGCCTTGAAAAATACACTTGAAAACTGACAGTAGAGTGAAACCATTAAAAAGTATTCATTGTATTATACTTTGAATGTATTTAATAAGTTGTCTAGTCTCTCTGGTAAGAAAATGAAAAACACAGAGGAACTTCAGGATTGTTTATTTAAAATTTGCTTCTTATTACCTTTAGACGTCTGTGCTTTTGTAATTGAATAATTCAATATTCTTTTATACGAAGTAAACATAAGAGAAATTCTTTACAATCCTCCTGAAGATGAACTGAAGAAAGAATGTTGTTCATGCCAATTTTAAATCACTTTTGAGCAAGACTGTTTGTAAGAAACATTTGTATTTACAGGAAAACCGCAATAATAGTTTTCTATCTCCTAACTCCTCTGACATTCCTAAAGCTTTCAGCAAAATTACAGGTCTTGATTTTTTTTTAGTATGAGAAGTCATGTAGGCTTAAATAAACATTAAATATAAAGCTACTTTTTAAAGGAGTCCCATATCAGAACTGCTTCTCTTAAACAGATCTTGTTTTAATTACACTATTTTCCTAACTATTTTTCTAATCAAAACAGTCATGGGAAAAACATTCAGAGAAGATATTTTAGAGGAGTCTGGTTCCTACTAACTTTCTCCAAGACATATTAATTAAAACAAAAAGGTTGAATATAAGACAATCCAAAGGAAGGTAAAGTTTCCTTTTCATCTAATACAATAACTGAATATTGCCTAAACAACTCCCTTGAAAGAATAAATCTATTTAATTGAAGCAGGTGACTTTTTTCAAAAGTTCTGAAAATACATTCAACATACCTGTATTAAGAAGTTAGTTTCATTTTCTTTCATGAAAAGTTCAATGTAAGACTTGATTTTACTTATCAAAAGACTGTAACTGAAGTTTTGGAGAAGAGGAACATATGGATCCTTGGTTTTAATTATGGTTGCCAGCTTCACCCTTAAAGGCTAAGAAAAGCACAACTTTATACAACATAAATCCTGCAGTAAACTTGTTATCTATGCTAAACAAGAAATATAGAAAGCTAAAAATGATTATATGGTTTCCTGAATATTCCTATACAACTTCATGCTGCAGTTTGAAAGGCTTCTTAAGTCAACTAGACATAACACCAGGCATTTTACCTTCTGTGCTCAGTAATGGTAAAGTGTAACTGACCAGAGATCCACATTTTCATTTCCTTTATGACTAACACTGAAAGCAGGGTTGTCAGTGGAGGAAAAACACCCATAAAAAGCCACCTGTTACTCGCTTCTCTCTTCTCATTTGCTGCCTCAAAAAGGCTGCCATTGAAAGGGGTGTACTGTGTTCAGGAAAAGGACTACTTAGTATAGCAGCATTAAGGATACATCAATACTGATAATCAGAACTTCACATTTTGTCTACCAATCACTCTGAATTTTACAGAAGCAAATATAGCCAGGAGAATTATCTTCTGTGTATAGGCTGCATTTTTATTTATTAATTTGAGTGCTATTATCTACACTTTCCAAACATCCAAATCCTCTGAATGAAAGTATATCCAAAGAGTAAGTTATACACAGGCTACTACTTACATAGAACATGTGTCCTAATATACCAATTGAAGATATAGGCAGCATTTTTAACTTCTTTTCTTTTTGCCTGCAGTCCTTCTATTGCTCTTTTCTCCCCCAGAAAATTCAGATGTGTGCACTAACTATTATATTAAAGAGATATTCACCCAAACTTGCAACTTTCTGAATGATGCAGTCAACTTCAAAGCAGGGGGTGGCCTAAGTCACGTATATTGTCTTTTCCAGGCAGAGGCGTAAGAGCTTTCAGTCTGTACTACAGAAGCTAATGAGTTTTCCTTCCCTGGGATGCTTTGGTACATAGAACACTAATTATCAGAGGTGAAAAAAAGAGCCCACTGCAATAGAACTCAGCAAACTGGCTGTTAGGAGTTATGATGTCTCTACCAGCATGTTTACACTGTCTTTGCTCTGAGAGAACAGTAGTATCAAATTCCCAGAATTTGTAGTGGCATCTCCCTTCTCATTGAAGTGGGAGAGGGGATGAAGAACAACTGCTGCTAGAAGCATTTTACTCCCACAAATCATCCTGTATTTCCATTAATCTCCTAGCCAGAAATTTCCTTTTGTATTTTAAAGTGCCCAGGTGTGTGTCCCCAGACTATCTTTCTGTTAATGGCCCATCATTGTCCTGCTGCATGACTCAGAGATAACTCCCTCCAGACTATCTTCTGTTAATGAGCCTCATCAACACTTGGCCTCATGACCATTACCCCATTACCCAGAGGGAGGAACCAAGCATCCCATCGTGGATATAATCTGAGACTCTGAACACCAGAGACAACCCTTTCCATTGCATTTCCAAAGGACAGGAGCTACACAGCCACCACTGGACTTTCTGAGGAAGAGCAGACCCTTTTTCTACAGGATCACTGCTTCAGAGGACTGCAGCCACCATTTCTACCACACTGCTACCACCACCCTGCCTAACAGGGACTCAGGTTGTACCTTGACTCTGTCAGTTTGAACCAGTGTTTTCTTTTAGGTTTTTTTCTTTTCTTTAATTTCCCCATTAAATTGTTATTCTGACTTGGTGCCTCCCACTGGTTTGTTTTCAAACTAGTACAGTGTGAAAGTGACTGCATAGACAACAATGAGATTGAAACTATGCAGGTAGGATTTGCTAGCTTTGGAAGCCCACTCCCCTCTTTCTCCTCTGAAAATCAAGAGCTTTTAATGCAAATTAAGCAAGTTACTACCTTATCTGATTCAGAGTCTGTAAACAGCCTTTCAAGAACTTCAGCAGCTTCCTTGAAATATCTGTTTTCCATATAGACTGCTACAATCTACAAAAAAATATAATTACAAAATATGGTGAAATACTTTCCACCTGAAAAAACAGGAGAAGTACAATTCTACAGTTTTCTAAGGCTCTCAAAATTCTGATGATTATATATTTAAGGGTTACCAACACTTACCTACTTCTAACAGTTGGTTCTGAAATTAGTTCTGAAATTTATTTCAATTGGTATCTTTTTTTCAGATTGGCAGCTTCTGAAACAATTGTACAAACAGGAACCACATGAGATAGAAAAAGGTCCCCTGCACAGATCTATTTGATCTGTACTAAAACTGAAAATTCAGTTCAATCTGCTCATAGCCCAAGCTTTTTGTAGAAGGGGCTCTGTTTTAGCAGGATAGAATCATAGAATGTTTAAGGTTGGAAAAGACCTTTAAAGGTGATTAAGTTCAACCATCAACTTAGCACCCACCACCATTAAACCATGTCCTCAAGTGCCATATCCACATGTTTTTTTAAACACTTCCAGGGATAGCATCTCCACCACTTCCCTGGGCAGTCTGTTCCAATGTCGTGCAACCCTTTGTGTGAAAAAAACATTTTCTAATACCAATCTAAACCTCCCCAGCACAACTTGAGGCCATTTCCTCTTGTCCTGTCACTAGTCATCTGGGAGAACAGACCAACCCCCACCTGGCTACAACCTCCTTTCAGGCAGTTGTAGAATGTGATAAGGCTCCCCCTGAGCTTCCCTTTCTCCAGACTAAACACTCCCAGGTTCCTCAGGTGCTCCTTGTAAGGCTTGTGCTCCAGACCCTTCAACAGCTCCATTGCCCTTCTCTGGACTTGTGCCAGCACCTCAAAGTCTTTCTTGTCCTGAGGGGACAGAACTGGACACAGGATTTGAGGTGGGGCCTCACCAGTGCTGAGTACAGAGGACAGTCACTGCCCTGGCCCTGCTGGCCACACTATTGCTGACACAGTCCAGGTGCCATTGGCCTTCTTGGCCACCTGGGCACAGCTGGCTCATGTTCAGCTGCTGTTGACCACCACCCCCAGGTCCTTTCCTGCCAGGCAGCTTTCCATCTACTCACTCCCAATGAGTAGGTAGCATCCTGAAGGATTATGAGTAAGTCACACAGACCTGAATTTGAATCAAGCGACGAATATCTTCATGAAGCTTTTCCAGTTTAATTTCTTCCTTTTCAAGTAAAGTCCAGAAAGACAGAGCAGATTCCAAAGGTGAGAATCTTTGATCATTTTCAAAATGTAATCCTTAGAGGGGGAAAAAACCAAAGTACTTATAAAAATTAAAGGATAAATTTAAATAGATTACATTATTTATATGTAATAAAGTAATATATATTATACAATTTCAAATCCTTTTTCCTCAATTTTTAGGTGCTTTAAGAAACCTGAAGCAACTGTCTTCTTTTCAGAGAGACTGGTTCTTTCTACCCTTGCTAATAATGACATTACTGTTGCATTTTTCAGGGGATATTATATGTCAGCAATTATTGTTTGCTCAAAATGCCACTTGCAATAGCACTAAGTTCAGCATTAGGTATTTGGGCTGGCATTAATAATACATTAAACTTAGCATCAGATATCACAACATTTGATATTGATGCTATTAATCTTGTAATATAATCACCATGCTAAGTAGTTTTTTTTTTCCTGAGTCTATCACTATTTCCATGTCTTAAATTTTTGTTGTATTTGAAGTGCTTAAAGCGAGAGGGAAACTCAAACAGGTCTACACAGGAGTGTCACTGAAAAAGCAGAAGCAACCTTCCATGCCAGAGTACTGCTGTGCCAACACCAAGGTTTGTGCAAACTCCTAGCAAAGGATCAGTGATAGGCTCTGGCAGAAATCTAGCCCAGCCAAATAATCATCCCCTCAACACTCTCAAGCAGTTTCCCAGCCTGGTCATTGCACACCTGCACAAGTGAGTGTGCCAATCTAACAGATGCAGGAGGAGCTGGCAGGTGCGCAAGTGCTTTTTTCTCATAGCACTGCCAGCTTAGTTCAAGATGTTCGCTGAACTACAGCCTCACTTGTGCCTTCATTTTATGGTATCAGCAGAATGTCACTCAATAACTTATTCCTTTCACTAAGTATTTTTCATACAGAAGGTAAACAATTTATACAATACTGAAAAGAGAGAAAATATTTTATACCCACTACAATACATCAAACAGTGAAATTTCAAACAATATTATGTGCATATATACATATAACTAAAAAAACCCCACGTGTTTCTGTAATTATTGGCTCAATCAAGTAACCTGACACTTCATATTCTTAATTTTAATAGTGTAAAACCAAAGTATTTAGCTCTTAGATAGCTGACATCTGAAACAACCTCCTTTGTGTGACCAGCACAGATCAAATATTTTAATAACTAGAAAAAATAGGAGAGCTGCTATATATATATATTAGCTTTCCATGTACATTGTGCAGCTACACCTGACGTAATACCTACTACACGCATGCAACCTTCCTCACCACACAGGTCATTCTCTACACTGATAAGATAAAAATACACAATGAAGTCATATTCTCGAGTGTTATATACAATAATATAATTTAGAGCATTATCACAAAAATTTCATAATTTGCGTATGTTGAACTATTTTAAATATTAGAATTTGATTCTCCAGCTAAACTAAATCAAGGTGACATAGGAAATTTAATTTTATAAAACAAGACTTTGTGGCATTGCTAGGCTAGAATACACTTTCTTCTTTCATGCTTATGCTTTCAAGACTGCTTCTGAAGTCTTTAAATTCCAATTAGTTTTATCAAACAGTGAAAAAAAAAAAAAGTTAAAGTCTTCCAGAAACTCAAACAAAATCATCTTGGCTAAATCAACAAATTGCAAATGCAGCCAAACAGAAGATATGGTAGTGAATAAGAGCCCCAAGGACTTGCTGCCAGCTGAAAGCCGTAGTCTTCTGTAGAAAACATGGGCAGTCATCCTTTTCATCAATAATCTTGCTGAGATACTTTAATCTCTAGAGTTAAATGTGCAGAAAGGAATACATATCCTGAGCTTTACACTTGCAAGTATTGCTCACTAAGAGTGAGACAGTCCTTTCCAGTATATTTCTTTTGTTGATACTACCCTGACAAAAAAAGACTGCTAATTTAAGAAGTATATGGTCATTCAAACCCCATGCAGCTAAATCAGCACAGAATAACACCAGTCCTGCAGACAGCTCAGTCACATATGGAATAAAGAGTGTCCAAAAGGTGGAATTTATTCAATTTACTTATATACAGTTATATCTCTATATAAAAAGATATATAGATATGCACAGTAAAGGCTATGTGAAAGCATATCTAATACACCTCTGTAAAAGTTCATGCAAATATTTTTAAGCAAGTGAAAAAAAGAATCTTAGTATTTACCAAGCCTTTTTCCTTGTGCAGTTCTTATCAAAAGCTGACAGAGATATACTGTTTTTTTCTGATGTGGAGGTATTTGGGAGAGGCCATTAATAAGAGCTGGAAAAGAAGAGAAAAGTTAAATCAGACTTGCTCCAGCACTGCCACAGTGTGGCTAGACATATACTAGACACCGTGTTATCAGATTTCACTAAATTTCTAATTCCTTAAGAAACCAATGAAGCACACTTAACTAGTATTCTTCCATGCTAAAACAACTTAACATTTAAGAAAGAAAATATTTAAGAAGAAAATATCCTTTTCTGAAGAAGCAGAAGAATTAATCACAGGCTTATATTAATCCAATTCAAAGACCACAGTATCAAATTTAGGTTTTGTTTTGGTAAATAGGTTACTACAAAAGACAGCTGTCTGCTCCAAAGAACACTTCCATGGAATGGCCACAAACCATGAGCCACAGGCAGACTGGTAACACATGTTGCTAGAGCAACTTACAGAACTAAAGGAGTAAAAGCTACATGGAAAGCTTACTCAGAAATGTAAATTTACAAGGGAAATCCTCCTTGCAAGGTTGGAAGGTCACAAGGATTATTACATATTTTAACATGGGAGCTATCATGAGTTTATTCCCATGATGTGGGTTACTGTGAATTTCTTATGCTAATGTGCTGGACATAGTAATTCATCTTCACAGCATAATACAGAAACATTCAAAATGAAAAGTGAATCACAGAATAGTTGGGGTTCAAAGGAGCCTCTGGATATCATCTGGAACCACTGCATTCCTAGCTTTCCGCACTTGCTTCAGTTTGAATTGACCTTCTTGTTGACAGCCAATCATTATTTCTGTAGGGTCTTTGACACATGCAAGAATAATAGTTCTGTGCTTCTATGAAAAAAACACACCCACTTTTCTAATGCAATCTTATGACTGTGCTTTGCTTTTCCCAAAGACTTTTTCAATACTGACTTTATAATCTTAGCGTGCCAAACTCTTTCCTCTGTTGCTGAACAGAGTAGGAACAAGTTCAGAATTTACTATTACTTCTTATTTCCATATGACCTTGCACTCTGTACAATTTAATTAATTGTTTCTACTAGTCCAGGCCTCAGTCTTCCCAGTTCTTCTCAGAAGATAACTCCAATCTGTTTCTGCATTGGCAGTATCTCTGCTTCCCACCTTCACAAAACTTCAGTACAATTCTCCTGCTGAGTTGGCAGTCACAAGGCCAAACATAAATATCAAGAAGCAACATATATAATTCAATCTACCAGACCCCCATTCAAACTACTTTATGAAGTTATCTTTAGATTTCTTACCTCTTACCATATCCCATATCAATTTACATAGTAATCATTCTGCATGCCATTGCATTCCATTCGTTGCAGAAATTTAAACGACTCCTACTACTACATTCGAGTCAAGAATATGCACACAGACACAAAACATCGCCCAACGCTCTAACCTGGTATGCTCAGGAAAACTGCTTCTTACAGAAGAAAGCATCGTAAGTTTATCAAATTTATCTGAGACTTAGATATTTACTTCTAGTTGCCAACTACTGTCACTCTAAAGTTTCTTTCTCATTTTAAATATTTTGTTTTTCCATTCAAAATTCAGTCACCAGACTTAATTTCACCTCATCTCTGTCTGCCAGATTATAGTTCCGTGAAATATTTCTAGCACTACTGTACTGCCCCCGTGTGCGAGTGCTGCCGATACCATTCAAGCCTTCAACAGGCTCCCTGATAGCCCGGGGGTCTCCGGAACCCCCGAACGAGCTGAGCATCCTCCCAAGACTGCTGACCACGGTGGTCGGCGGGCTACGAGTGCTTTAGCACTCCCACCCTTCGGCGTGCTGGAGGCTGCTGCCGCTCAGGCCCCGCCGGACCCGCTGCCCCGGGAGCGGCTGTGCGAGAGCCCCGAGCGTCGCGGAACGCCCCGAACCGCCGCCCCTCACCCTGCGCAACGTCCCTCCATCGCCAGAACTCCGCCCCGCTCTGCTCCGCGAAGTGCCGGCACAGGCAGGAGCAGGCGAACTCCAGCATCCACTCCGCAGCCACGGCCTCCACCGCCGCCGGCGGGGCCGAACTGACGGAGCTGCCGCCGCGGCCGCCGCCGCTGGTGCCCACCGCTCCCGGCGCGACCCCGGCCGCTGCCGCCATCTTCAAACCGCGCGCCAACGGCTGTCAGACCCGACCTGCCCCGCGCTCGCAGCGCCGCAGCCAATCAGCGCAGTCTCCCCGCCGAGCTCCGCCTCGCAGCCAATCAGCGCAGTCTCCCCGCCGAGCTCCGCCTCGCAGCCAATCAGCGCAGTCTCCCCGCCGAGCTCCGCCCCGCAGCCAATCAGCGCAGTCGTCCCGCCCGACCCCGCCCTGCTCGCCGAGCCGCAACCAATCAGCGCGGACGGCGCGCCCGGGCCGGGCCGTGTCGCGGCGCGCTTGTGTCGGTCTGTAACTGGGCTTTGGGGCCCGCGGGCGGCAGTTGAGGGAGTGAGTGTTCCGGGAGGGGCGGTGGCTCTGAGAGCCGCCGTGTCCCACGCTTCCCGGGAGGGTCAAAGGCGAAACGGGCGTGTTTTCTTGCATGTGTGATAGGAAGGGCTTCTCTAAGCGCATCTTCATGTGGGTTCTGGAGAGAGGAGGCTGCTGAAGGAAGGGAGGAGGGGAGGGAGGGAGGACGTAGCAGTGTTTCAGAGCCTGGAAAAACTGAAAAGTGGAAGCTTCGACTCTGCAACGAAGCCCAGGATGGAATGGGAAAAGGGACAGTGTTAGCTGGAGTGTGTCTAGCTGAAAGGGCAACCCTTTGCACATGTCAAAACGTAAAACCCAAGAAGGAAGGAGGTTGTCTGTGAAGGGCTGAATTTAAGGCAAATGCTGAAGGGCAGAACAGTTTTCCTCTCGGAGACTTGATGGACTGTCAAGCAGTGTTATGGTAGATCTGGTGAAAGGCTTTAATTTGAGCTTTACTTCACTCCAGGGAAGAACTGTGGTATCAGAGAGCAGGATGAATGAGCTGATGGGCCTTCACTGCCTCTGACTCCTGTGCTCACGCTAAATTGCACCCACAGGAATCCTGCTGTGGCATAAATAAATTGAAGTCAAAGAGACAAGAAAACACATAATTTAACATAAAAGAATCTTCTGTTAGGACAGCTATATCAATAGAATGCAAGACTTAAGTTTACAGTTTGAAAGATACTTAATATTTGGCAATAATTGTAAGCTTTCAGATGTGTTTTTGCATGTGTATCTACAATAACAACTTCAAGGACATGAGTTCTTCTGACTGGACAAATTGCTCACATTTGCCAAAGTGCTTTGTAGTACTTCAGGATAATGGCAAGCCTGAAACTGTCACAGCTTCATCATGCTGCTAATAATCTCAGGAATCAAAATTCTCAGTGTATGACATGAACCAGGTAGACATAAAAAAAAGAGATTATTATGCATTGATGTTTAATTGAGCAGGCATTTTGTGAGTTTTGTAGTAGAAGCTGACAGGAAGGTGGATCAGAGCTTGAAATTACCATGATAAGCAACAGCAGGATCAGGTTGCTGAGTGTAAGCTCGGCTCAGTAATAGCAAAACCATCTCTTTTATCATCCCTGTGTTCAGCACAAATCCAACACACAGCTCCACACCAGCCACTGTGAAGAAAGTTAACTCTAGTCCAACCAAAACAGCACAGCACCCAGCCCTGAGTGTCTTTGAGGAGCCCATAATATGTGGGCAAATGGATTTCAGGTACTGCCTATCTCTCCCCCTTGACAGATCTTTTTTAATCCCCAAAAAACCGTGCATTTTAGCATTTCAGCTATTTCAGAACAACACATACAAATTCAGGATAAAATCTTACACAGCATCAAATAAGGCAATAAAAATTACTTACCCTCTTCATCACTGCAATAATATTAAAAATATGCGGATTACTTTACTAAATTGTTTAAATCTTGGCGTTAATATTACTTTATTCTGAATTTTCTTTTTAGTGTTATTGGGAAGTAAGAGGCCCCCTCCACCTCCATTTAAATTTTTTTTATGAAAACAAGATAAATAAATTCTTTTTTCTTTTGATAATTGGGCCATATTAAGTTCATGGAATATTTAATCTTAAAAGCAAAGAACCATTACACAAGAAACATCACATACTTAGGTGGTTAATCTATTAATATATGCTGTTATTTTTATAACTGCAGTAGAATTACAGGTGTAAAGCAGTTTTTCAAATTCGTCGATGAAAGCTCAGCAACACAACCAGTAGGTGGCCCCAGCCTAACATGTCCCTCACACCGTGGTGCTCTGGTTTGCTGGACGTTGGATTGGTGAAACGGTTCTTGCTAGAATATTCAATGCACTTATGTATCAAAAATTAGGGATCAGAATGATGGAAAAAGACTTTATTCATAACTGCCCGAAGTATAGGCTACCCTTCCATAAAGCTGGGAACCAACGGAATGTTCAGCTGAACGTTTAATGAGATTTCACTTTGCACAAATGAAAACAAGTACATGAAGAAAGTGCCTTTTCTCACAGGTAGTGATGTACACAGAATGAAAATTTGAAGTAAAATTTAGGCCATTTAAAATGCTGTAGGGAGTAAACTCTGTACAAGTGAGAAGCTGAGCTGGAGATTGGATCCCATTGAAAGCAAGACAAGAATCATCTGTAATTTCATTCAGTATTGCTATTGGAAAAATAATTTCTCTTGCTATTTAAATTTTAAAAATCACAAGACTCAATGAAGTTTTACAGCAGTAATATTTTAAGAATTGAATTCTACTTAGTAATAAAAGGAAGGAAGGATTTTACTGTGACCAAAGTACCAACCAGGGATTTGTAAATGCAGGTGTGGTGCCTGGCAGTGACACAGACTTTCAACTGATCTTCATCTAGTAGTTTATTTAAACCCATATTTTAATATTTAAATAAAAGTGGAAATCATAAGGAAAAAATAGTGTGTGTGACAATAATAGTGTGCTGTAGACCAGATGGTTAGAAAAAGCAAGCATCAGGGGGAAGTTGCTCAACTGGATGTGTAATTTCTTATTTCTACTTGAGCTTGTTTATACACTAATTCCATAAGCTGTTGGGTACCTAGTGAATACATATGTCAGGGTATGTTTGGGTAATTGGAGCATGTATCTGTTAAGGATACAAACTTTGAATTTAGAGGTTTAGCAGTTTCAACATATTAGGGAACTAGAAAGTCCCAATAAAATGTAACATGAAATAAAGTGCATTCATGTACCCATTCATGCCATGTTTAGATGGAAACAAAGTATAGCCAGAATTATTCACTGACTTTGGATGCCTAGGATGAAGTATCTTGGACCTCATATTTCATAGTAATTCATAAGTTTAGACTGCCAATAGTCCTCTAAGAATTAAGTTCCAAGAATACTAAAAGAGGAAAGAAGGACAAGTTATCTCAGTCACTTTTGTTTAGATGAAGAGCAGGTATCCTAAAGCTCGACTTCTGACTAACTGTGGATAGCTGCAATTCCTTTAAGATCTAGAGTCTATGAAATGTTAAATTACAACAATGAGATTTTAAGACTCCACAATCCAAGCTGGGAGGATTTAAAATGGGGTATAAAAAATGAGGAAAACAGAATTAATGACAATTTTTTAAAATTATGATTTAAATTATTCCAGTACGGTCATGGATTTTATAGAGAAAGAGAAGTTTGAATTTTTCTGGGCAATACTCAAATTCCTTAATGTAGCAAATCTTTTGCAAGTGCTGCCTCATTCACTGTGTTAGATGACTCTTCTACAGCAAATGAGGGATTGGCTACCTCACATTTAGCTTCTTCAACACAAACTGTTCATATATTCCTAGATCCAAGTGAGACGGGGATCTTCTTGAAAAAACCCTCTCATTAAATGACCTGAAAAGGTATTCATACAGCTGAGCTGAATTAACATTATAAAAGCAATCTCAGATATTTCTGATCTCCTGAATGAGTCACTGATGTTCTCTTAATGCAGCCTTTCTTTTGCATGATTTTTTTTGGATGTGAAATCACAAGGAAGCAAATACAGAATTAAATTTACAAAGATTTCTTATTGTTGCTGGATCATTCCAGATTTTCAAACACTAATTGTAAAGAATGGAATTCAATATTATAACTGGTGTTAACTACTCCAGCCAAGGGCAATTCACTATTTTAATATTACAGCTTGTTTCAGTGACACTAGTGGGTCTCAGCTCCTTTCCTACTTGAGCATACCTCAGAAAATACTATACAGAAGTGTGACTGGTTTAGTGTTAGAATACATCAGACATTAATTTAAATTTCTAGTTCATTTTTTACCTTTGACTTAATAATTCTTTAAATTCATGCTTGCATATTTCATAAGTTCAACTGCACAACAAATAAAGAAAAAATGCGGATCTTTTCTTTCAATACTGTACTGGCCCAGTGTGACATGTAACCTCCCCAGCTATTTTTCTTGGTTCCTATTGCAATATTTGTATATATGTCTGTATTACTTTTCTTTTGTCCTTTATCTTATTAAAAATGCAACTTAAAAAAAAAAAAAATTATCAGTCCTATTTTTAAAAATTACTTGTAGTTATACGTCATGCTAATAACTCCGTGTGTGTTGACTGCTTTACCAAAAAAAAACAACATAGGCAAAACCCTGCCACTGTACAGAAGAAATAAAAAGAAAATCCTTGGAAAGATAATGGAACTGCTAATATGAAACTAATAAATAAATAATTAGAAGTGAATAGCAGAATTAATGCATATTCATTTGTGTATATGGAAAGTAGTCTGTATTGGGTCTGGCTGAGATAGGGTTCATTTTCCCACAGCAGCCCTCACAGTGCTGTGCTTTCTATTGGTAGCTGGAAAGGTACTGATAACACACCAGTGTTTCGGCTACTTCTGAGCTGCACAAGCTTTCACTTTTCTTTTTTTGCTTTGGTAAACTGCCTTTTATCAAGCTAGTAGTTGTTTCCCATCTTATTTTCTCTCCCCTGTCACTCTTAGAGTGATAGCTTGGTGAGCACCTGGCATCCAGCCAAGGACAACACAATATACAGTCCTATCAAACCATCTTCACATTATATTTTCTGTAATACTGGTTGCTTAAAGGATGAAGAAAATTGGGATTTAGAGGTCTGTTGAAGCTGTAGACTTTGACAAAGTTTTACACCACTGCAAATCAAATCTGTTTTGTTTTGCAATGTTAGAACAAAATAAGTTGGGGTTTTTTTCATCCTGCAGAGCTACTAGAATGAGCCTTATTAGCAAGCCTTTGTTCTGTGGCATAATATTGGCTAGGGACTTTCTTTTGACTGCAGAGGAGAAGATATTGTTGTTCCTGGCAGCAAGTGGCAAGTGCATGCAGTGGTTGGGCTGAGACCTCCCTACGTGCCACTACGTATACAGTAAGTTTTTATTGAGAGGGTGATAAGGTTGTCCAGAGAGGCTGTGGATGCCCCACCTGTGGAAGTGTTAAGGCCAGGCTGAATGGGGCTCGGAGCAACCTGGCCTAGTGAAAGGTGTCCCTATCCATGGCAGCTGTTGAACCAGGTGGTTGCTCATGGTCCCTTCTAACCCGAGCCGTTCTATGATTCCGTGACTATCAAGTGTTGGGTATCAGGTGCCCTCCACAGTAGGGTCCCACCAGGGACTTGGGAGTTGGGCATGATCAAGCTTGGAACTTTGTGGGGGCACTGCCAAGCAACCTGACAAACATTCCATAAACGTTCCACTGCAGTTGGTCAGGTAGCATCTCCTGCTTGTGGCTTGTTTCAAAGACTGCACAGGAGGATGTATTTGTCAGATGCTCCATGTGTAAATATTTTGGACACAGCCAAAGTTTAAATTGGCCACCGGTGTCTTTATTTTGGGATTGCCAGTTGTAGAGAGATCTTGACGCCAGAGCATCTTTTATGTGTGGGCTGGTTCTTGTGAACTGAAATGATCACTTCATGTTGTGACTTTCAGTAGATTTAACTTGCCCTCTAAATTGATCTTCTTGGCACCAGAAGTGCCTTCATGTTTAATTAACTTTTCTTTCCTGCTTGCAAATAATTTTATAATGTCCTGTTGACTTAAGAAATGGCAGAAATTTGGACACAGGCAAAGTGAAGCAGTCGTAGCATTTCTGCTTGTGTGTCTTTAACTTAATTCTCTTTGTGAAGCCCAAATTGACATTGTTTTCTGAAAGGTTTTCAAAGAGTATCAGCAGGGAGATATTTTTTTCTAGCACATATAGTCATGGAAAATCAGCATGAGACTTTAATTCCAGTTAAGAGAAGACTAAGCAACCTGTTGTCTGAGGATGGCTGTGAACTAAAAATGATTTAATGCTATCACGCAGAGCAACTTAAATGCTATGAAAAACTGCCATAATTTCTTTTTGTTATCTTCGTATGATCTTCAGAATTCTTTTTTTTCCTACTAAATGAGACTCTTTCTGTACTGTGTTCAGCAAGAGGGGAAAATAACCTGAAAACAATGTATGTTTGCAAGTCCTCAAATGCTTGTTTTTAAATCTCTCTATAAAAAAAAGTAAGCATTTGACCTAATTTTTAAGTAGAGTTGAAAAATTTGGCTAAGTGTCAGTGACTCTTGCTTTGTGCACGCTATATTAAAATACCATGCTGACTATGTGTGTTGTTTTCAATGGGATATTTTTGTACTTGCCTATCTATCTTTACTCTTATGTATCAACTTTGTATCTTAGTACTGCAGAAGCAGTCTTGCAAAAAAAGGGGGTGACTCAGAAAAGACACCTAGACAGCAGAGAATGGGAGACCGTGGGGTGTTCCACTGCACAGAAGAAGTAGATACTAATTTAATTTACTATTTTTATATGTGAATGGCATTTCACATAAAGAAATTACTTAGTTATAATTTTAATTTAGCTGAAAAAAACTTCTTCCAAAGTGTAGTATAGTATAAACTAATATTTTATTCTTGCTCTCTAATTATAATTAACATCTTACTATTACAGTCATGCCGCAGCTACGTTCTAAGGTGGAGCAAATATCTTCAGAAGACATGAAAGAGCAGTGATATGCTGAAACACATCATATACTATGCTTGCTGAATTGCCTTATGATTTTTGAATGGACAAAAATAAAACCCCCAGCTTTTTACAAATAGCTATCTCAGGGCTTGGGTTTTCATTCAAATCTTACTAAAAACTGAATTCACTGATACCTACTTTATCTGTGTTTGTTCTTGTGCCAGCCTTGCCTGTGAGCTCAAGTAGTCCCCTGTCCCAAGAGGAACTCATGTTAAAATGATAGACACTAATCAATCATATTTTCTCTGTCTTGGTTTTGCTCTATTAAATCAAGTTCCTCCACTGTCCTCTTGAATGTCAGGCACTTTGTTTTTTAAACATATCCATAGCCTGCTTTCATAGTTGTTTTTGGTCAGATATAAATTCCTTTGTGGTTTGTTTCAACCAGAATTGGCCATAGTACTTCATAAATCATCTTTCAAATGCCAGTATGTTTTTCTTTTTCTGCTAGGAATTGCTTTGTCCTACACTACAGTGGGTTCTACCACACTCTTGGATAATTAACCTGTGACTAATTGATACACTCAGTTTTGTATCTGGCCAAGTGTTTGACTTTCACATTTACTAAACCCTATTTTAGAGTAGAAATCCTTGCTGTTAATCCTGGGTTCCAGAGTGGTGTTCCTATTCCCTCCCCCTTGCGTTAATTTAATATTTTGTGTATATGGAGTGCCTTGAAAATGATACTATAAAGGCACCAGATATGCCCACAGGTTTTCTGCATGTTTGTGTCTGATTTTTCCTGTTTCTTTTAATTAGGAAAGTCTAGATATGGAAACAACTGGTGACGAAACAACTGAAAATCCAGGTAGCATTCTAGGCTAGTTCTGTTCTAAATTTCTTTGACTATGCCCTAGCCAAAAGCTTTTTCTTAAGCAATTGAAATGGACTGAACTACTGGTATTTTTCCTTTGTTAAAAAATCTGTGTTGCTCTTGACATTACAAGCCATAGCCACAGATTCTAGGGCTGTACTGGTAAAGAGCTCATAGGGATTCAGACAAAGAAGTCTTAAACCCCAGTGTTTTTGCAAAACGTGTGCATGATAAAAATCTATGGAGAGGAGGGAATACCTGTCATACAGCGCACTTTGAATATATCATTATTTGCAACAGTACTTAAAGAGCTTAATGTTCTGTGCAGTAATTTCATCATAAGGAAGCGAAGCAAAAGGAAAAAAGCTTTGCTTTGTTGAGTGCTATCAAGATACACTGGAAAGTAGGTTATAGGCAGGGTTTTTCTTAAGAGCTAATTTCTTGCGTGGATGCAAGATTTTTTTAATGGAAATACATGCACTCAACTTTAAATTTCTTACCTTCATTCTGCCATTCTTAAATGTCTGTACCCCATGCACATTCTATTTTTTTCCTATTTGGGATCCTTACTGTTTTCCAGTAAAAAAATGACCTATCTTGAAAGAATAGTAATTAATGAGACTTCATAATCTTACTCATGTGTTTTACAGTTCTCCTTAAAAATCAGGGGTGTGTTTTTTCACTTCTACTGTGCACTGATCAACCCCCACCTGCCTTGAAACTTCCCCTGAACTTAGAGATGGGTGGTACACATCCTGTTTTCTGCCTCTTTGACTATCCCACTTTATCTTATATTTTTTTGTGACATTATTCTAAATCCTTTGCTTTCAACAGAACCTAGAAATTGTGAGACAGATTCTTCAGTCCCATCTTCATCTGTCTCAGAGAGAGATTCATGCCAAGGGAATAAAAGGTTTGTGTATGGCTAAGTGATAGTTCTTTCTCAATAGTGCTGTCACATGGCTCAATAATGCTTTCAAGGGGTTTTGAACTGGTGGTAATTACAGATAAATAGTATGATTATTATTGTCGTAGTCTGAGAATATAAAGAAAACAAACACTGGTGGGGAGGCCATTCTTTTTACTAGCCTTCATATTTTATTTGAAAATGCAGTATTTATGGTCACTGATAGGGTGATGATGAGGGTTGTGGCTGAGATTGTGTAACTGAAATTTATTTGTTCTGGAACTAAAGCCAGGATCTCCCTCTGAAAACCTTAGACTATTTAATCTCGAGAGATGAAAATTATTTTCCTAAAACCAAAGACAGTTTAATTAGAGGGAGAGCCTGTATGGAAGTTTTAATGGATTTTTTTTTAATCACTCAAACACTGATTCTGATGTCTATTTGGAATCAGTTCATGTTTCTGTATGAAGCTATCCTTAAACCAGAAAAATGTTAAATGAAAATCTAATTTATGAATTGGATTAGTAATGACAAAGGGGTGTCAGATCATATAAACAGAGCATGGAGAGTGCCTTCCCTTGCTAGATAGGAACACTTTGTTTTGCATCCTTGAAAGCAGACTATTATGGAAGGAAAGGATTTTGAAGTCAAATTTTTAAGTAAGTGTAAAGTGTTGATATTTCACAGAGTGGCTGCATAATGCTAAGTGAAACTTGATTTGTGTGTCTAAGAGAGAGACTGGACAAAAAGAGTAACTTGATTAAGAAATTTCTTTGCACACTAGTGAAACATTTTACCTTCCTAAGAAAAATCAAATAACTGCTGTCACAAGGAAAATCACATAATGTACTTTGAAATCTGATGAAAATTCCAATGATCTGAAAACTTACTAGATTTCAGAGTAAACTCTGAGATAGCATTAACTTAAATTTTGGTATTACTTAGGGTGCATTTTAATTTTTTACTTGTTTGAATGTTTGCAGACAGAGATATGGAGTCTTCAGCAGTGATTCCCTTTTCTCTTCTGATGATGATGAGGATTTTGAAATGCAGAGGAAGAAGAGAAATTTAAGGAGGTTAATGAAATTGGAGAAGAGGGGAGGGAGTAATCTGCCTGGGAACACTTTGCATATGCCTAACTGTGAAGTGTTGCCATCTTCATCTTGTACCCTTTCTAAATTGTGGCAATATTAAATCATACCTGTTGGTATTGACAACTGTAAATGGAGTCTCTAAAACTGGATTTTTAGAATTGACTTTTAATAAGAAATTTGATTTCTAGGTGGGAATGGGAGGAAAGGTACAGATACACACTTTGGTGTATTTCCTTGATGTAAAATTTTACTGCTTCTGTGCTTTACCATTGTTTTTTCAGAAAGAAAACCATTACAAGAGAAAATGTTATAAGTCAGGGAAATAGGTTTTATTACTTAACAAATGCTCTAGAAATATTAATTGAATAACAGTCTAACAAACGAGCTTTCAGCCTGACGTCTTTCAGATGTGCATCTTCTGGCACACACATTCCAAAGTCCTCAGGAAAATCCAGGAGAGGTGGGCAGCCTTTATAATATTAATCCCCATTGATATAAGTGTTCTCCTGGAATGTAACTTTTTGAAGGTAAAAGCTAGAACTATTTGAAAGATGTCAGTGTGTTTGGGAAGGGGAGGAATTCTTCCATCATACTAATCAAGGTTAGTCCATGGTCTCCACATACGGAATAATTGTTCTAAGCTTGCATTCCTATATGTGCTGTGTTGACTGGCATGGATATTCATAAGTGCTAAGAGTTGTTAAAAGAATTAACTCAATTTAATGTCTGGAGCGACCATTTTCCTTTATTGATTCATAACCATTAAATGTATAAAGTTGGAATGAATATTTAATTATTTAGGAAGTTCACGCTAATTTATAAGGTCTGCATTCACTTGCCATCATTATAAAATCAAAATTCTTCTATCTGCATTGTAAGTTAGAGAGTACCTTTTTTTCCTCCTTAATTCAAGTCAGATCTCTTCTGGTCAGCTTTCAGAAAGGTGCCTTAACGGGAGTTGACAAAGATACCATGAAAATGGGAGGAAGTTTGGCTGGTGTGGAGCAAATGCAAATAGATGGTTCAGTAAGTGGTTTTGGTTCATTGTGGCAGTGAGACATTTGCAGTATTTATGAAAGCTTCCAGTAATGGGCCATCTACAACTCCCTTGGTTTATGGTTTTCTCTCAAGCAATCCAGCTTCTCATGGAACCTTATCGAGGTTGCAGCTTTCTGTAACATATAAAATGTGTTCTGTTGACTTCATCTTTAGGTACAATTTGATGGTGTGGGTGGTCTTTCTGACCACATTTCATCTTTAAAGGAGATGGTCATTTTCCCATTGCTTTATCCCGAAATCTTTGAGACCTTGAAAATTGAACCTCCAAGGTAACAGACACTGTTTAAAACTCTAAGTTATAATTTACCTATTTTCAGGAGAATTCAACTGCGTCATCAATATGTTTTTGTGCTTCAAAATTCTCAGCAGTGTTGATTTTTTTTTAAACAGTAGTAAAATGTAATCTTAAAAAAAATTGATAGAATTTAGTATATATGTAGGTCCAGAGATTTACTTTGTGGTGAGACTACCCTTTCAAAGTGTTTTGCTTTTCAAATGTGGAGTTGGGGATATTTTCTTTAAAGCTCTATATGTAAGTGGGCTTAATTAGTTTGTAAGCAGGAAGTACTTTCTACTGGTAGTCAAATGTTTGTTTAGCAAAAATCCACTTGGCTCTGCCACCAACTTTCTTTTTTTTCAAGTTCTCAAGTATCAGTTTTACAACTGATAGGACATGCAACTAGAAACTGCAGTGTTTGTTGTGCTTGAGCTAAAATAAGAATCCGTCCTCTTTTTACACAGCTAAGTGGCTTCTGTGTTACAAAAAATAATCAGTGATTTGATTGTTAGCTTTATATATTCTTGCTCAATGAAACTCAGTCATGGCATACTGAACTAGGATCTAGAATTCTTTGCCTTCAGTGACTTTAAAAGTATTTCAAAATAGAAAATATTTCTGTGCTTTGCTTCTTTACCACTGAAATTCTTTTTTGAAGAAGCAGTGTATTGGCTTTTCTAGTTTATGTAAGTGCAGAAATGCAGAATATCTTTCCAGCTTTAGCATACTTCTTCCTTTATCACCAGCAAAGGGAATTCTAGTAACCCAAAGCTTATTAAGGCAGAATTAAGTGTTTTACTATAAAATCTTGCCTTATGTGAAAACAAGAATGAATATCTGTGCATCATTGAAAAATGAACTGGTGATTCCTAAGTTAGCCTAGTCTCAGATTCTGATTTGAAAGTTTGTTCTTGTATGGCTCCAGCCCCGCTTGCTGGATTGTCACAAGTTTTGAAAGTGTCCTTTTGGGATGCTGCAAGCTTTTATCAAGGTTTTGTAGTTCTGCATCATCCTCTTTACTGATTTTGTTTGCTGCCTTGTAGAACTGTGTAGGAACTCTTCTGACTTTTCTCACACTTCAGCTGTTACTGCTATCTTATCCATGAGGTGTTTTGTTTAGGAGAGCAGAGTTGTGTGTTTTAAGGATGGGGTTTGTAATAGGTGCTTTTCCATGGTGATTTTTTCTTATGTGAGTTTTTTTTTTAATTTATTTTTTTTTAAATTGCAGAGGCTGTCTATTCTATGGTCCACCAGGGACTGGAAAGACACTGCTTGCTCGTGCACTTGCTAATGAATGCAGTCAGGGTGACATGAGAGTAACCTTTTTTATGAGAAAAGGTGCTGAGTGCTTGAGTAAATGGATAGGAGAATCTGAACGACAGCTTCGTTTATTATTTGAGCAGGTAAGGTTGAAATGTGCCATGTGTTCTGTCTGAATTGGAAATAATTTTCTGTGGTCAACAAGAACTCACTCTTTTTTCTTTTGTCAGCTCCTTCCACTGAAACAGGATTGCCACTGTTTCCTTTGTCAGTTGAGTTTTAGGGGCTTTAAATCTTGAAGTGTATTGGGAAAGATTAGTAAAGGAAATAAGAAAATCCTGCGAAGCACCACCGCTACCACCCTCCTCCCTCCCACAAAACAACAAACTGAACAACCTCCCAAAAAGTCACAAAAAATGTTTCAAGAAGCAAGAGGTGGTGGCTTAAGATCACAGGGAAAAGAGATGCAGGCTGAAAGCATGGTCATTTAAATTGGTAACAGAGGGTTGCTTCCAGAACCTGTAGCTGAGTTAAATCCTGTCTCTGTTCTTGTGGTTGCCAGATAGATGTTAAAACTATTGGTACAGTTTTTTTCTTGTCACCCAGTCTCTGTGGGTTGACATAGGCTGCTGTCTTTAGTTACTCATGCCACTTTACTCTGTTAGCTCAATTAGCAGAGTCTGAAAAATCTAGTTCATGCCTTTCCAACCATGATGTTTTTCATGCATTTTCCCTTTCAAATAGGGCTGTTTCCCTGATGTCAATATTCCTGTGTTTTCATTGTAGGCCTACCAGATGCGACCTTCAATTATTTTCTTTGACGAGATTGATGCTCTTGCTCCTGTACGGTCCAATAAACAAGACCAAATTCATAGGTAGGACATGTTTTGTATCTACATAGAAGCTGCTTGATCGTTATGAAAAAAAAGATGGCAATTTATTTAACTTCAAGTGACACATTCATTTTTACTGAAAATTAGTAATTCCATGCAAAAGAATCTCAGATGAATTTTAGACAGTAATTGAAAATAATTTGCCGAGCTTGATATCGACACAAGGCTTGTGTTACCTTATCTGTATTTTATGACTTAAAATGAGTCTTTTGCTAAACAGCATCTCATAAATAAAAACTTGTCCATTTTGAGTGATCACTGGACAAGGTTATGTGTAACTGAAGAAAATTTACTAAGCTGGTGAATGAAAATCATATTTTTCTGTTAGCTCTGTGGTGGGGACACTTCTGGCACTTATGGATGGCTTAGCCAGCAGAGGAGAGGTTGTGGTCATAGGAGCCACCAACGGACTGGATTCTATAGATCCTGCTTTACGAAGACCTTGGCGCTTTGAACGAGAATTCCGCTTCAGTTTGCCAAACAAAGAGGTCAGAACTTCCACTCAACCTTAGTGCTTATGTGCCAAAGTCCATCTTTATAACAAAGCCCTGGAATGAGGCAGCATTGTGCGGCAGTGCAAGTCTCCATCCATAGTGTACAGCTTGGACACAAGAGGGATATCTGGAGACATTACATTGCAGACCTGGCCCTGGGTATCTATGATTAGGGTGATTTGAACAAGTAGTTAGTTCTCTAGTTAGTTTTGGTTTCTCTGTGACTGATGGAGAAAAGGGGATGCTGATAGTGACTGAAATGTTTAAGAAAGAATGAGTGAATTAGTTATAAACTACTCCTATAGCATCTTGAAAGTGAAAGAAAGGGTGAGAGAATTCCGCCTTGGTAGCAAAAACTTTGATCAAGGCTGGTGCTGGAGCGAATTAAGTATGTTGGGATCTCACTGGAAGTTATTGACAGGGACTTGGACAAAGTTTTGAAGGACACAGCACAGGTGCAGGGCTTGGGAAGCATTTAGTTCAATGGCAATAGTTAAGCAGTATAAAAATGGATATATAGCAACTAAAAAATATTGAAGGGGGGACATTGCATGCAAAACTGGAGACTTCTTTTTGTATTTTCTCTCTGGCTATCTCTGATATTTCTTAGCACTTCTTGGAAAAAGGATAAAAGGCTTGTTGGGTTGAAAGCTAGTAAAAGTGCACTAAACAATGCATTTAGCACAAATATTTTTCTCCAGTTTTCATCTGCTCTCAGGAACAGGAGATGAGGTGCCATTAAAAAGATCTAATACATGATTCCCTAATGTGGTAGAATTCCAGAAATCTGCCATAATTAATCTGTGTACCAAGAAATACTTCATGAAATTTTTCTAAATTGGAGAGAATTTTCTTTGACGAAAAATCTCCATTTGTAGATAAGAATTTTACCATGATTTTTTCTTCAGAATCTTTATGTCTCACACTTGTGAAAACTGACTTTTATGGAAGATGTAAATGCCTTTTACTTGACTGCAGCCCCCAGCAAGAGTTTAATGTAACAAGTTTAGAATTATTGAATTTCCTGCTTGAAGTAGCAGACAGCATATTAATAACTGACCTTTAAAATACTAAAAGGTTTAGCTGATAAGAAAAGTATTTTTATTGGTATAAGGGGTTTTGTGGGTTTGTGTTGTCATTGTTCTTGTAAGAGAAAACTTAGGGCAAACTGAAATGCAACTGTTTTCAGGCAAGAAAAGAAATTTTCAAAATTCATACACGAGACTGGAACCCGAAGCCGTCGGACAACTTACTTGAAGAGCTGGCTGAAGAATGTGTTGGTGAGTTTGAAAACAGTGTGGGTTACTACATGGGACTTGAGCCCTAGGGAACCTGAGCTTGTATCAGGCAGTACTCGAGCTCTTGTACCTTGCTGCAGAGAGAGGCAGTGAGGAGGAAGTTGGCATGCCTTGGGAGCAAAGTTAGGTGCTGCTTTCAATTTTCTTTTTGTCTCTCAGAACACTGAATGAGTTTGGAACATCTTTCCCAGGAACAAAGTTTTGACCAGCAGGCTGCTGCCTAAGTGCAGGATATCAGGCTTTGAGCCACATAATAGAGATTTTCTGCAGCACAGTAACTCTTTAAATTCTCTCTTAGCCTGGTAATTTTTGGCAGAATAAAAAGTCTTTCAGTGTTGCACTTTAGAAATACTGGCCTTGAATTCTGTTTTGTCTGAGACTGGCATAACATTTGATTCTTGTTTTGTTTATTAGGATACTGTGGTGCCGATATTAAAGCCTTATGTGCCGAAACCGGTCTCTGTGCTCTGCGGCATCGCTATCCTCAGCTATATGAAAGCAGAGAGAGACTGCAGATAAACATGGATTCAATTAAAATAAAAGCAAATGATTTTTCCATGGCCATGCAGAAGACTGTTCCAGCTTCACGGAGGGTTGTGCCTTCCCCTGGGCAAGCGCTATCAGCTATTTCAAAGGCACTGTTAAAAAACACACTGGAAAGGATTTTACAAACCTTGCAAAGAGTGTTCCCCCATGCCGAGCTTGCACTAAAGAAGGACCAACAGAAAGGTATAACGTCTACATTCCCTTGGTTAAAAATCTGCCAAAGCAAAAGCCTGTGATTTGTGCAATCAACATACGCAAACCTCTCAGCTGTACTGGCAGCACAGTTTTGTACTTTGTGTGTGCACAGTGCAGGGTGGGAGCTGCGAGTGACTCGCAAAAGCAGCTGAGAACTATGTGTTATTTGCTGGAGCACCCAGTTACTGACAGTACACACAGTTACTGACAGTAGCTAACAATCACATTTATCACTTGTGGAGAGGAATCTAAGTTTTACATTATTAGCACCTCTTTTCAAATAAATGCTTAAAGCAGGAGAAATGTTTTTCAGGTGTCCGGGAGCTACATAAGTTGTTTCTAATCATCTTTATTCTAAGGAGAAAAACACACAAGTTTTTGTTAACAGAGATAATACCCAATGCAAATCATGGGACATAGGACAGCTTTGTAGAGACTTGTGCAATCTCCTTTGATTTGTGGCAGAATGAACTCTTCAGAAAATAGCATTCAAATGATGAAATACAAGAGAAGTGTTTTCCAGCACCAATTTTGAATGTGTATTAATGTAAGAGAGAGATATGGACCATACAAGAAAGTTAACAAAGCTCTCTTCTCTTTAAATCCTATTTTAGGAAATTATGTGATTGAGACTGATGAGGAATCACCATCAATCTCTGAAGAGAAGCCAACTCATAAAACACCTGATTGCAAAAAGGCAGAATTCTGCACTTTTAGCAGGTACGTTTGTCCCTGGTATGGTTCCATTTGTAAGACGGCTGGTCTGTAAACTGTTTTGGTGTGAGGGATGCTAGATGAAGGAGTTGAGAGTGTGTGTGAGGGGTGGTCAGTATTTGCCAGATGTAAGTGTGAAGCTACAACTAGTTACTACTGCTCTAACTGAGTACCCTGACCCATCAAACTGAACTGTTGTGTGGGTATTTGGCTGGACAGTCCCACTGTGGCATTTAAGAGCTGTTACTTAACCCAGCCAAAAGAGTAGCGGACATGCTGGGGACTGGCAGGATTTCTTAGCAGAGGAAGAGTTTGTGAGAAAGTAGGCTTTGATAGTCTTCCTGTTCACAGACCAGCTTATTATTTTATGGAACAGGGAGAATATTTACCAAAAAAAAAAAAAAAGGAAAAAACTTTACTGTCTCTTTTCATATTCATCACTCGTTTTAAACTTTTCTTCTTATTGCTGTAGAAATCCTCGTGACCAGCCAACATCTTACAGGCCACGGTTCTTACTAATTGAAGAGCCAGGATCTGGGCAAGCTTCTGATTTGGCAGCTGCAGTAATACATTCCCTGGAAAAGTTTCCAGTTTATACACTGGACACACCAACTTTGTTTGCTAGCACGTCACCAGATGAAACGTGTGTACAGGTAGCTTTTTCTCTTGTTAGTCTCGTAGGATTAGTGTATAAACTAATGAAGTAAGCAAAATTCATTGTCAATATAAGTGGCCTGATTTAAATGTGCTGTTTTGTTTACTTCTGTCTGAAAATTCACTTTTCTGATGGAATGATACCAAGTAAGGATTTTATACATGGCCATGGTTTCCATTTGAAATGTAACAGGGAGAATGTTACTGGCAGCTCAGGAAGATGGGAAGTGCTGCTTATAAACCCCTCTTTGTGGCAAAAAAATCCTGCTGGTGTCACGTGGAATTTAGAAAGTTGTTTGTTGCTTTTTAAGACTCAGTGCTACCAGTAGATGGCTCTGCACCAACCTGACGGCATGTCAATGCACATTCTGTAGCCTTTTTTTCAATTATATTTGTAGGGCAGCCAAGGTTTTAAGAAAAAGAATTTTCTTGTTTGGTTTTTTTTCCTATACACATGCAGCTTCTACTGCTGCAGTACATGCAGCAACAGCATTAAAATTCATGGAATACTTAGATTTGTACAGTGTTGAGTTTTCATTTACTAGGAAAAGGAAATATAAGCAGCTTAGTGCTTTTTTGCTTTTTTACTTTTGGGCAGTAAATCCACTTTGTTTTTTGGCATCACCGTATTAAAATATTTTGATCTCTAGTAGGAGCATTTGAGATCTGTACAAGTTAGGAGAAACACATTATGTGACTGGATACTCATTTGTCACATAGGAGGAGCAGTTAATCTGAAATGGTGCATGGAGAAATTTGTCGCGCGAAAGGACTGTTCCACTTCCCTCATCCCGTAGATGCATGTTGTCTTCTGTGATTGAGGTGCCATCTGTAGGCAGTGGCTTGTGGTTTTCCAAAGCCGTCTGGTCTGATGGGTCCTTTGGTAATGAGAGGCTGTGAGTGATTTAGCTCTTAAGACAGTCTAAGGACTGGTCACCTCTTATAAAATGTGATTGAAGTTATGAACTATAGCCAGGCTTCTTGTGCTGTGTTAGCCCTCATCTTTTCACATAGGCCTTTGTTTGTTCAGACTCTGTTCCAGTCTGAATAGGGTGTGTCCCCCCTCCGAACTGAAAATGGTGTAGCTGCAGTTGTGTGGTGATTTTTCCAGGCAAATACATCTTGCTGAAGTGTTAGCTTTGGGTTTTTTTCAGGCACACCACTACATTGGCTGAGTTCTTAGGCTCTTTAGGAGTTATCATATACCTAAGTAGTTTTGAAATCAGCAGAGATTCAGGTCTGTTTCTGTCTGCATAGAAATGCCTATATTAGAGTCAAAGTGAAAATTTTACATGATTGTTAAGGAGTCATTTATCAATTTGTCTTGATGTCTTGCCTTCATGCCTCTTATTTCATAAGATAGTTTGACTGATACATAGTTATTTAGTAGCCTGTTCTACATGATGTAGTTTTCTTATCCAAGCTTCATTTTACCAGCTGATGCGAGAAGCTCAAAGAACAGCACCAAGTATCATTTATGTCCCACAAATCCCTTCATGCTGGGAGACTGTTGGACCTACACTGAGATCTGTTTTTACAACACTACTGCAGAGCATCCCAAGGTTTACTCCAGTTTTACTCCTTGCAACATCTAATGTACAACTGAGAGATCTCCCAGAAGAGGTATTTCAGTTGATACTTTACTTCCTTTGTTACTCAATTTCTTGTTAATTTATAACGCCCTGAAGCATTAGAGTTACGTGTGGCTCCTAAGCAGATTCGTATTAATTACTCAGGCATCCAAACCCAGTCCCTTAAAACTTGCTTAGACAAAACAATGCTGGAAGCATTTGCCTAAAGTGTTTTCTGAGTAGAGATTGACTTTGACCCAACTTTTTATCCCTTCTCACACACGCAAGCTTATTAGACAGATGTATGGACTTGCTTCAGGCAATGGTTTTAGTGGCTTAAAGATGGTTAGGTGTGTCCTTAGTGAAGACTATGGTGCTTGAAAGGTTGCTAGGAAAAAGACTGTTTTTCTGAAAACATTTTTACTGAAAAGTCAGAGATATTTTTGCTGAAAAAGTACAGAGATTACACTGTTATTGATGGAATGTGATTTCAAATTTAAATTATTTTTTTAGAATTTCAATTACTTTCTTTATCTGGGTGAAAACTCAACAAATTAGAAAGCTAAGTTCCAGTTTCTGTTTAAGCAACTTGGAAATAAATGTTTAGGTGCATTCTTTAACAAAATTCTTCAAGAGGACATGCTGAGCTTTGTAGACGTGAGACTGTGCATTCAAGGAAGGTGTTCAAAATGTGAATGTGCTGCTCTGATTATTTTGTCTCGGTAACAGAAGTTTTTATATTGTTAATAAGTGCCTTCTAAAATAAGGATTGAAATCCCTTCCATACCTTTTGGTAGTAGATATAGAAAAATGGAATACAGCTTGGAAGTATTCAAATTGAGACACCTCATTTAAATTAATTAAAAATAAAATTAGAGAAAGCCCAAACACCTTACTAAAAAGCCAGCACTTGTCCTCCAAGCCTTGCCGTTTTCCCTCTGTAGCTGCCATGAAGATTCAAGCCAAAGGCCAGCAAGGCATGTAAATGCAAAATAAGCAGCCTTGAGGATGGTGAATCCCCAATCACCCCTTTCTCAGTTGTTTATCATACAGTTTCTTCCTAGCTCCCTAGCTCAAAATCTAGAAGGTGATCCTTGGAGAAGGCATTTTAAATTGCCATGCTATAAAAACCTAGTCTTTTAAGGCCAAGAAGGTACCTTTTCATCGATAGTCTCATTCAGATAAGTATTCAGTTTAATTCAGAGAGATACTCAGCTCTTTTGGAACAGAATATAAGAAGTTTGCATGGCCTTGTATAACTGAAGTATCTTTTCTCTTCATACTTTAGATAAAAACATTGTTCAATGATGAATATGAAGAAGTTTTCAGAATCCCGTGTCCTACCTGTGCTGAAAGAAGACATTTTTTTGAGGACTTAGTTATGAAGCAAGCTGCTCAACGTCCTGCATTAAAAAACAACACAAGTGAGGAGGATATTCTGCATATAAAACTTTTCTAACTCTAGGTTAACAGATAATGCAGTATTCACTGTGGTGATAATTTACTATCGATCATTTTTCATGTGCTTGTATATGAGTTCCATCAATTAACAATTTTCTGATTCATTTAAGCTTGCCAGCCTTTGGAAGTGCTGCCTGTAGCTCCACCACCCAAGCCTCGAAAGCTGACAGAGGAAGAAATAAGACAGGTGGAAGAGCAGGAAGAGGATATGTTGCGTGAACTTAGGATTTACTTAAGAAATGTGGCACGAAGACTTGTCATTGACAAACGTTTCAAAGCATTTACAAAGCCCATTGACCCAGAGGAGGTTAGTATTGACTTATAATACTATTATAACTGTGTGTATTCATAATTCCTCTGTGTTTACGTGTCTTGCTGTTTGTGTGGTCTTTCTAGGAAGGTTTATCTTTGGTGTTAGGAATGTACTATTCTGATTTTCCAAGAAGAAGGAACTGAATTTTGCTTTTACTTGACTCCTTGAGGCTCTCAAATGCTTATTATTTGAGTATTCACTGAAAGTCCTATGTTCTTTCTAAAATGTCTTTAAACCTTTAGCGTATTTCAGTTAGAAGGGATCTACAACGATGATCTAGTCCAAGTGCCAGTTACACCAAATGCCAACACAATTTGCCCATGAAAATGTTTGGATACATTGGTGTGTGTCTTGGGGTGACCTTATGATGTGTATCCCATATCGCTGCCTATGCCCAGAAATTAATTTCTGTGCCTTTCTATGCCTCTAAACTGAGCCTGAGAGGGGGAAGGAAAAAACTGAGCAAAACTTCTTCAAAGCAGTTTGCAGCTTGTTCAAGGTCACACACAGATAGCAGTTGGTTTCCCAGCTGTGGCAGGAGAGGGAGGAAGCACCCGGCTTGCTGCTCCCAAGACAGGTTTTTTTTGGCCAGGGGTTCAGCTGCTTTTTCTCCGGAGAGAGACTGAGAGTTGAATTTTTCCTTCCCTGGAATTTCAGATTTTCTCCCTTTTCTACTGGACTGCTTGATTGCTTTAACATCAGAACACATCAGGAGGACTTTCCACCGGGCACAGAGGGCCTGGCCCTGGGCCAAGCCCCAGCTCCAAGGAGACCAAAGGGAGGACTCGAACACTTTCCCAGGTTTTTCCTTCACAGCAAAAGATTTTATTATTTAGCATTATTTTCCTTTCTCGTGTGTTTGTTAAATAAATAGTTTTATCTCCTTCACTTTCCTTCGAGGAAAATTTATTTTTCCCGAACCTGGTGGGGGAGGGGTAGTTGTGCCTTCTCTCAGAGGATGTATTTCTAAATTTGGCCAAACCGGAACAGTGTGTTACAGCACTAAAAAGCAGAGAGATCACTTTCTCTATATTTATAAACAGTACCTGTAGGGCTGTTCTAATAAAGTCTGAAGCTCTTTGATTAACTGTCAATATGTTCTGTGAGAACAGGAGTAGAAGCAGCAGTTTGTCAAATAAATTTTCAGATGCCATTCTCAGTTTCATCTGTAGCTTTCCTTAGTACATAATCAACCTAAGGGCTGCATGGGTTTTTCTTGCTCCCATGCACTTCCCATTAAAATTGTTGATTAAGTCTAAGCCAGGGGCATGTACTTCAAAGTCAGTTGTTTTAAGATAGCTTTGCGTTTCAGCAAAGTCCCATTCCCTTGAGCATCCACTGACTTGTCTTTTCCTTTCCTTGTAGTTTCCAAGATGTGAATAACCTATAAACACATAGATGTCCTTATCTAAACTAGTCATTAGGCTCCTTTTATGCTTTGAGTAAAGAAATCAGCATCTCTGGGTCCAGTTATCTCATTGGAGACTAGATGCTTAGGACAGGTGCTTCAAAGGTACAAATCCTGCAGATTTTTTCTTGCTGCCAACAACAAAGAGAATCTAAGGTGACTACTGAGAAAGGCTTCTCTGCTGTGGTTTTCTGAAAGGAAGTGAAATGAATCCAGCCAGTTCCTTTCTCTGCTCCACACATGCTTCTGACCACCCTGCTTCTATTTTCCCCCTCTCCTGGTCTGTCTTTTCAAAGACACCTGAAATACCTTTCCAATTTTCAAGAAACTATCTGGTTATTTTCTGCATATTTGAGTGTGTTATAAATATCTGGGACTCTTCAGAAGTCCTTTATATGACTTTATGAAAATAATTAATTTTTGTAGCTTAAATCTCTGAGCATGTGTCTTTAATTTGTAGGCAACCAATTGCAGGGACACTGTTAAACAGCCCATGGACCTCTCGACAGTTCTGTCCAAGATTGACATGCACCAGTACCTAACTGCAAGAGATTTTCTAAAGGACATCGATCTAATCTGTAGTAATGCTTCAGAGTACAACCCAAAAAAAGGGCCTGGAGGTAAGGGTGTATTTTTTATCCCTAATTTGGAAAAAATTTCAGATGTGTAAATTGATAAATTTTGTCTGCGGAAATTTAGTAATCCCACAGTAGATGTGGGATCAGATAATTTTAAACAACCCCATTAGATAATTTAAACAACCCCAGGGAGCATTTCTTGCTAGATTGTAAATGTTTTAGCATTAGATATATTGTTTGGGTATGGAATTGTAGCAGATGTGTTGATTGGTAACTAGTACTTTTTCTTAAATAATTAACTTTTCTGTTTTCATGCTGAAAATACTGACTGAGATAACCTTTCAGAACCTGCCTATGAAAAAAGAAAAATCATTCTAAGTAACCAAAATAAAGACTTTCATTGACTGGTAGAAAATTCTCAGTTCTGACTGTAAAATTTCAGATCCCCTCTTGAGGCACAAAGCTTGTACTTTGAGTGATACTGCATATTCCATAGTGAGGCATGAAATGAATGAAGATTTTGAGCAATGCTGCCAAAAAATTAAGGAATCTCGTAAAGAAAGAGGTATGTTTTTTGATGCTGAGCATTTTAAGACTTGTCTCGTGCTTTGTAACCAGCCACACAAGACACAATTCTTTGCTCCGCAGGGTGTAAGAAAGAAGAAGTGTAATGAAAAATGGAAGATGCCCACAGTGCCTGTGAATGCCAGTACCCCCTGCTCTAATGGCAAGTTTCATTTTATTCAGACTTTCTTGGAGAAGGTGCCAAAGTCACTTCTCTACCTTCTGTGTTCCTGTGGCCAGGTTCCTGTGATCCTTGGTTCTTCATGCCAGAGGCATTAAATATTTCATTATGCTGCTTCAAAATGTGGAGTAAATCCTGAGGTCATTCATTCAATATGGTTATGAAGTTGAAGTGCAGTGGCTGCTTGACATTGGAAGAGCCTGACATTTAATGGCACCTGCCTCTTGAAGTCCAAAACATTGTCTGTGGCTCTTTTGAATGGCTCAGCTAGTTTTCAATTACATGAAACAGTGTTTTCCCCTTCCCTGCCTATAATATATCTAATAGAGAACCGATCTCATTAACTTGCAACCCTTTCTCTAGACACGTGTAGGGAGATGGTACTGAAGCTTCTGTAGTTATTTTCCTTGCAAGATGCTGCTGCTGTGTTTTGAAGAAAGAACTGTTTTGGATTACATTTTTTTGTATCTTTCTGTAGATAAGTCAAAAAGAAAATGCAGAATGAAGGAATGCTCTTCAAGTATTGCAGCAAAGAGGGAGAATGTTCAGTTTGCATCCTCCGAAGATAGTCCTATGGAAGAACATGAAAATGTACTCCAAGGACAACAGAAAAATGGGACAGAAAATGAAAGCGAGAGACTGACCCTTGTGGCTGAATCCCCTACTGAAAAAAAGAGTGCCAGGCTTCCTGAATGTTTAGACCTAAGAGAGGAGAGTGAAATGCTGGATTGCCAAATAGGCAGAACTTCTGAAGATGGAAGTTCAAATGGTAAGTCAAAGGTCAAAGAGGTAATTTAGCTCCTTTTTGTTCTTGAGCAGGGTTACACTATTTATTAGGTTTTAGCCTTCTTGAATTCCATTCTGTTACTTCTTTTGTGTCTCTCTCAAATCAACATACAGTGTTCCTTGCATAATGATGCTGCTCCTCTAGTTATGTTGGCTGAAGTCATGGTTTTCTGTAGTGGCTGGGATTTTTTGAGTCTGCAGTTTGTTTTTCAAATGGTATCTAATTGTACAAGTATCTTCCCAGTAATAAGTAGCCTAAGTGTAAACTGTACTGCTGTACTTTAAGTAGTGTGGACCCAGAGACCTCCATGGAATAGAAGAATTATGTCCTAATGTTTGGAATATAGGATGTGTAGGTGTGTTTCTGAACCTAAAACACTTTGTTTTTTCACTGTGTTTGGTTTTTTTAACTTCAGGTTTACTGTGCAGTGCTATAGTGGCAGCATGAATATTTTTTATTAGTTTTACCCAGCCTTTTTTATCTAGGGCTTTCTTTCATGTCTGAGTTTCTAGTTTTTATGGAGAAGCACTAGAAGGATAGAAGTCAAGCATTTCTCGGTAAAAAAATTGGCAACAGTTCTGCCTCTGTTATTGCAGAGGGCTACTGTTTTCCAGATACAGGATGCTTCACTGATACTGTAGTCCAGATAAAGAAATCATGACTTAAATGTGTGTAATTCCAGATTCACGGGTACATCATAAAACTTATGTGGGACATTCTCAGGCGGATGAGCAACCCGAAGTATGTGATGGGAAAGCAAAGAAAATTCACACACAGGGAGTGTCTGTGGATTACTCTGAGCTCAGAGTAACTCTAATTTCAATTTTGTTAATACTGAAGTAGGACATTTTCTTGCTACCTGTATGGTTGTAAATTAAGTCAGTTTTTAACCAATGCCAATTCATGAGAGGGGTACATAGCTTGTGAAATAATTCAACCTGTAATGACTGGTGTTTCCACAGCTGGTATAGATGGCTGCTTTTGCTGAACTGAATTTTAGGAGACTGTGTTCTCTTCCTAATTTTCAGTGTAAAAGGGCTTGTTAAATTTTAAAATAAGTTACTGACAACCTGCTACTACCGTAGGTTAGCAGTTTTTATGATGGACTGGGGTGATGGGTGTTTTGGTTTGCTGTTCACATGTTTTCATTAATTACAAACTGGAAAAGGACTTTGATTTTTATCAGTGATGACTTTAAACCTGAAATTAGAAGGTTGACCTAAAGATCATCCTGGATAAAATATTAATATCTGCTTTTCTCAAAGGCTTTCAAAATTCAGTGCTAGAATTTTACATCCATACAATTACAGTGTTACATGGTTTTTCCAGTCCCCTGTAGGATAGAAGTTGTTTTCCTAGGGTGTAGTTGGGGAAAGGATCAAACATGGGCTTAGGCTGCAGGGGGGAAAAGAGGTTCCTTTGCAGGAACTGGAGAGGGTAGAAGAAGGACCTGCCTTTCAGGGGACGTAGCCATGAGAAAAATTCAGGAAATTGCTAGGTTGAAGTCCTGGAGGTTGGTCAAAGGAGAGGATGCTGCTGTTTACCTGCCATGATGAGAAAGGGAGTATTACTTGGTTGTTTCCCTTGTGTGAGGAGAATGTAACCAGAGAGAAATCCCCTTTGGTGAAGGGGCTTGCCAGCACAATTTCTATCACACTTTTAGGTATTGACCTCAACTGTAGAGGTTAAATTAACTTTCCAAGATGGCTTCCTAAGGAAACAAACCTCAGGGGGTTGTGTTGTTCAGGTCAGCTTGTGTATTTAAAGAAGCCACGTAGGTTTTTCTAGAATCAGGGTGCTAGTGGCATGTAATCTGAAGTTATTGCCTACTGACTGGAGGAATGGTAGGGTAGAGCCCTTCTGCTCATATGTGTTTCAGCTGTGAGGAGACAGCTACAGTCATGAAACACGTCTTTTAGACTTGTTTCCTTAACATGGGTGTCACTGGAAGTCACTGCTTGTACCAGAGAGCCAAAATGGAGCTGCTTGGTTTTGTATGGGGTTTTTGGTTGATTGATTTTGTTTGTTTGTTCTCTTGGGGGTTTCTTTTGTATGTGTGTTCACTTATTTGCTCGATATTAGGTATAGAACTCAAATCTTGTGGTAGCTGATCTGAGGGAGAACGAGTCTGGTGGCAAGCAGTTGTGAGGCAGTAATATTTTTGTTTGGTGTAGCTGCTCTCTTGATCTACATCTTAACAGCCTCCCACAACACACAGCTGCTGAACAGCCCCAGCACTGCTGCTGCTAGCTTGTTGGTGTTGCTTTCCCAGAGATTACCACGTTCACATCTTTGGTAACACAAGGAACTGTGTGAGATATTGGTAGTTTCCTACAGACAACTCTGGTAGTTCATCCACTCTTGAGTTGCAAGGTAGGAGCTGACTGATGTTAGTCACAGTACAGATTCAGCTAATGGGTAGAGGTGAGCACCTAAGTATGCTTTTGTTTCCATCTGGCACAGCTCTATATGTAAGATCTGTAGCCGTTTCCAAAAACACATTTTCCAGGGCCTCGTATTGCATTTTTAACAAAGTGCAACCATGACTTTCCTGTGGCAGCTACTCTTTGACAAGGTGGATTGTGTCATTCCCCGCTATTCTAGAAGCAGTTGATTGGCAGTTATGATCCCTGATGTTATATAGTGATAAGAAAGAACTGGCTGAAATGTAAACCTTTTCTTTGACATATGGAATATTAATTTGCTTCCTCCAATTAAATCTTGTCAGAAATCTAATCAGTTTTCTGAAGTGCTGCCTTTATATAACAATGTAAGAAAGTAGGATGTATCTTGTGCTATTCTAAACTGTAATTTCCATTTTTTTGCTTCAGCAAGTGCTGGATTTGGTCATTGTGGCAACTGAGAATGTCAGTATATCTCGCATGGAAAGACTATATGCTCTTCTTAGCCAGTGCATTTACCGACATCGGGAAGATGATGACAAAACTGAATTAGTGAAGGTAAATTTTTTGTCTTGTAGCCCTTTCTGTCACATGCTATTATACGTGTGTGTGTGTGTTATGCATATGTATGTGTGCCCTGTGAACATCACACTTATTTGGCATCACTCTTTACTGCTTAGTTGCCTGTTTCACAAGATTTTCATTTCAGTCTGGAAGACATTTATCCATACTGCAAAACCATTGTTGTATGTGGCATAGTTGTTGGCAGTTTCAACAGGAAAAGACTTGAAGACAATGGATCAACCCACTCAGGCCTCTCAAACCAGTTAACCTCACTCTGTCAATAAAGGCTTCTCCAGAAGCCTTTCAGGGGTGGGAGGCTGTGAAAGGAGGGTGCTTTTCTCTATGTGTCACTTCCTCTTTCTCCCCTTGCAGGCAGGCACACATGGTAATGCTTGTACAGTAGTCATTCCATTCTTGAAAAGAAATGAAGTATGAAACATAACAAGAACTCGAGACTTCGTCTAGTCTCACCAGACTTTCTTTTTAACTAGCATGGCCCAAATGTCTTTAATTTGACAAATGGGGAGTTTTCTGCCTATGACAGTTTGATGCTAATGAGTCAAATTTTCTTAATCTCTGCCTCTAAGAGAGGATTTCTTAGTTGTCAGAACTGGGCAGAAATCTTCCACAGGCACTCATGGTCCCAGTTGGGCATTCCCAGTACTGAGTTCATTTAGATAGGTTGGATATTCAATCTTCAGCTTCAGTATCCTTGAATCCATTTGTCTTTCAGATGCTTGTGCCTAAGAATAGATAAAATTCTTCATGCCTCTCAGTCTGCCTTAAAAAAAAAGAGCAAGCCTCTTGTCTTTGGCCCTGGTCGTCTCAATCTCTTCTTCCACAGCTAATAAAGAGTTGGAACAGACTCTGTTACAGTTGTGCAGGCCATTCCTGAAAAATGCACCCTTCTCTCATCTAGCATAATGATGTGGTTTAACATGAAAAGGGACCTGTTCATGTTATCTCAGTGCTTGCGAGCTTTTGTGACTAGACTTGATTTTTTTGTTTGTTTTCTACTTCTACCTTAACCAAAAAATATTTCCTCTTCAAAGTACCCACATGAGTTGTTCAGGAGCAACCTCTGCTGTATGAAGAGAGAGACTTTAACAAGTACTTAATCAGAGTGCAGAAAAGAACAGTTCCAGCTTTTAGTTATGGCTCTTTGGGAACTGCTTCTTTTCTTGTTGTTGAAATCGTCATTGATAAAGATACATAGTCCCATAAAACAGATTCCTCCAGTCTCTCTAGCCTACTCTGTATTTTGGGTGCCTAATGAAGCTAATGGGTCTAGAAAGATGTGATGATGGTAGCACATGTATTGGCTAAACATTACTAACATTTGTATGTATGAACAGACTTGATTCTTTTGATGAAGAAGCAAATAGGGTTCTCTAGCTTGCATCACACTGTGACTCCTAATTTTTCTTTTTTTCTTATTAGGCAATGAAGAAAGAAATTGCAACGTTAAGTTATCTGTGATACTGGACTTCAGTATATTCTAATGTTCATGTACTGCTCCCAAATGGAAAAATTATGTTTAATGTCTCAGTAATTGCAGCAACTATAGAACAAAGAATGGACGAGGGAAACATCTTTTACCATATGAAGGAAACCAGACATAACCTCCACTCTGTCTGTGGATCATCCCCTTGCGCACTGGGTGAAAGAGCGTGTTTCAAGACAACGTTTTCTTTCCATGGAAACAGCATGAAATTCTTCTAGAGGGTACTGATTCTGACTCCTGACATTGTCACAAAGCTTCCAAACATTTTTGTCACTGTAAGACATGGAAACGGATTTTTTTTTTTCCTTTAACTTCTTCCTCTAATTTCTAGTGAAGAGAAGTGAGCTGGGAGGTTCTGGGTTCTGCACCTTGGACGCAGCAACCCTATTTGTGTGTACAGACTGGGGAATGAGATGCTGGAAAACAGTGCCACAGAAAGGCACCTGGGGGTCCTGCTTGATGGTTGGTGGTTGAACATGAGTCAGCAGCGCCCTGGCAGCCAGGAGGGCCAAGCGTGTCCTGGGGTGCATCAGGCACAGCATCACCAGCCGGGCAAAGGAGGGGATTGTCTGCTCTGCTCTGGGGCAGCCTCACCTTATGTATTCTGTGCAGTTTTGGGATCCTCAAGATAAGGAATTCATTAAGCTATTAGAGAGTGTCCAAAGGTGGGCAACAAAAATGGTGAAAGGCCTTGAGAGAAGGCAGTATGAGGAGCAGCTGAGGTCACTTGGTCTGTTCAGCCTGGAGAAGAGGAGGCTGAGGGGAGACCTCAGCACAGTCCACAACTTCCTTGTGAGGGGAAGAGGAGGGGCAGACACTGATCTCTTCTCTGTTGTGACCAGTGACAGAACCTGAGGAAATGGCCTGAAGCTGTGCCAGGGGAGGCTTAGGTTGGATATCAGAAAAAGGTTCTTCGCACAGAGAGTTGTTGGGCACCGGAGCAGGCTCCCAGGGAAGTGGTCACAGCACCAAGCCTGACAGAGTTCAAGAAGAGTTTGGACAACACTCTCATGCACGTGATGGGGTTCTTGGGGCTGTCTTGTGCAAGGCCAGGAGTTGGACTTGATGATCCTTGTGAGTCCCTTCCAAGACAGAATATTCTGTGATTCTGTGAGAGGCCAGGACTGAGATCAGCCTCCCAGCTGTGGCACAGGCTGGCAGAGGATTCCACTCCTGCTTGTGACTCTGGCTGTCCTGTCACCTCACAAGGGTGAGGGGAGCACTCACCTGCCCCATCCTTGTCCCCCAGTAGCCCTTACCAACAGCAGCTGGTGCAGGTGTGGGCAGGATGGGACCACACAATTGCCTTGCAGGTGGCCAGCACAGGGGTGTTGGAAGTAGATGAACTTTAAGGTCCTTTCCAACCCAAACCATTCCATGAAGTGTGTGGCCAGCTGTGTATATATATGTATAGATATGGTGTATACAGGTGCTCTCTCTGCATTTGCCTACTGAGGATAAAGCTTTTGCATGCTTATCAAGTGAGTATTAACTATTAACATTGCATAAACTCACTTTTTTACAATTCTTTTCTGGACTTTAAAAGGAAATAGATAAGGGGAAATGAAGGACATGAGTATAGCACATGGGTAGTCTGAACTTGACTTTAAATGGGCCTGACAGAACTCCCTTCTGGAATGCAGAGCTTCTTTAGCAGGCATAACAGACTATAAAGTTTTTGGTCTGAAACAGTGTTAGATTAAGTACATTTTTTCTATATATATCTTGGAAAATATGCTGAGATCCAATGTCATTTCCTACTACTGTTTACCTCAATCACTATTTTGCACTATTTCTGCAAATGTGTTTTGGAATACATTCTAGTACCTCAGGAGTTTCAGTCCCCCCCAGACATTCTCCATTGGTTTTTTTCCCCCACAAACACTTCAAATTGCAGTGGTTTCCCTTCCTCATTCTGAAGGCTTCCTTTCCTTTTACATCTCTGCATGAATGGTCTTCTTTTTTCATCTTGCCTCAATTAGAATCAAGAATCTTATTAAAAAATACTTATCAGAGAAGCTAGGAAGGTGGAAAAAAGAAGGCATGGATTGAAAACACCAAGGCCCCTTACTGAAGTTTTTGCAGTGTTAGTCCAGTTTAGCCCTTTAGGTGTCTTTTCTGCCTAAAAGGCACACTTTCAAAGCTGAGCTTTTTCAGGTGTGTTGTATTACAGTCTTTTGTTGCATAACAGAGCTGCTTCTTGGCTCACAGACTGTAATTCCTCCAAAGTGTTACAGCACAAGTCCTTTTTTTTTTTTTTAAATCTTTCTAGCAGTGCTGAGCCATCAGACAAATTGAACCAGTAGACTTTAGAATGAGATATATTAAAATTTTCACAACCATGAAACATACATTTAGTTATAATAGAGGTCATGTAGTATTATATGCAGTTACTTTGGAACAAAGGTGAAGGAGATTGTTTAATACTCTTGATATACATGTAATCACCTAAAATGCTGCTCTGCCATAATATACCTTTTCATATTAGTCAATGGTAATAGTTATGAGATATAGAATGATGGAAAAATCAAAGTAACAGAACTCAGAATTTCTTTTAAAATAATATTACTGAAATTATTCATCATACATAGAAATACAGGACAGACCAGACTTCTGGTAGAATACTGACTAAAAGAACAGATTTTGGAGAATCACATCTGTCTAGAAATTACTGGCAGTAACTTTCCATTTGGTGAAGGATTTTACTTATGAGTATGCCAAGATTATGCAAGGATAATACCATGTAGACCTTTCACAGATTTGACTGTTGTTCTTGAGCCAATCATACAGAAGCAATTAGATGCAGTAAATTTCTGAGAAGGCAAAAATACATGGGTGAGGCAGGTCTGCAATAGAAAATAGCTGTAGTTCTGCAACCATGTTCTGTCTTTCCTTGATCCTCTGGGCGTGCATCTGCTGTGGTTTCGAACAGTTTGGAGTTTACAAAAGTGGCAAGGCTGAAGCAGTGACTCCCTTGTTACATTCACAGGCCATGTGAGTGCTGGGGAATTCCCATGGTGAGGTCTAAACCCAACATTTCTGTATTTCAACAGCCTCTTTGGGAGGTCTGGAGGTCTCTGCCAAAGCACATGGCCCCTTTGTGGATATTGGTGCTTCCAAGAGGACAGATTTCCTTATGAAACTCTGATCAGTGGGAAGGGAAAATTTTTCTGATTAATTAACTAGAGAAAGTAAAAGAGAAAATGAGTCTAATTTCCTGGCACCTGATTAGGAGCAGGGTGTTATCCAAAATATATGTTCCCATTCTGCCTTTTCTAACTTAGATTACTTGATTCAGTATTAAAGATTTCAATTGCCTTCTTGTAAATAAATGCATTTTATGGAATAAAAGGAAAGAGCAATTTAAAAATAAATGAAAGGCTAAATTTCTCCTGTTGAGAGTACTATTGGCACTTGTAAGACATTTGGATGACTTCTGAAGCTTAAACTATAGATCTACTTGTATGCTTTAAATACTAGACACTTTAATGGCTCATTAAGCTAATATATGTATGAAAGAATAAAGGCTGCATTATTCTCAGTTAATGTAATGCAGTTTTAGAGACAAATGTATTACAGTATTCAATATTTTGAACTCAGCAGGGTCTCCTACCCTTTGCTGGGATTAATTCATACACAGAAAATGAACCGATAGGTATTTTATTCTGTCCCACCTGAAGAACTACATTGAGACTTGAGTTAAAGACAGTGCAATTGCTACATTATCACCAACCGTGTTCATTGGCACATTCACATCAGTGAATGTCAAACCATTATGTTGCTCTAGTGTCTGGGACTCGCCCTAGAAAGAGGAATGGTAAGTTGGAATGCTGTGTAGAACTGACTGTAGTTCACCTTGCTTGCTACCAGAAGCAAATACTTCTCCCATTTTGTCTTTACTCGATGTCTCTTGTTTTAACCAGGGACATGCTCTTAAAGCCCCTGTGCTCCTGATGAAGTTATATCAAATTCTCCTTGGCTAACATCACAGAATCATAGAATGGCTTGGATTGGAAGGGACCTTAAAGAACAGCTAGTTGTGACCCCCCTGTCATGTGCAGCAACACCATCAACTAGGCCAGGTTGCTCAAGGCCCCATCCACCCTGGCCTTGAACAGTTCCAGGGATGGGGAGTCCACAACTTCTCTGGGCAGCCTGTTCCAGTGCCTCACGACACTCAAAGTACAGAATTTCTTCCTAATGTCTAATCTAAACCTACCCTCCTTCAGCTGATCACCATTCCCTCTTGTCCTATGACTACATGCCCTTGGGAAAAGTCCTTCTCCAGGTCTCTAGCAGACATCCTTAGGTACTTGATGGCTTCTATCCTTTGAGCCTTCTCTTCTCCAGGCTGAAAAACCCCAACTGTCCCAGCCTGTCTTCATAGAGGTGCTCCAGCCCTCTGATCAATCAATGCACTTGAGTAAATTCAACAATCCATAGTGTTTACATGCTTTAGTGAATTTAAATTATATTTATGAATTACCTGTTATGTGACTGAAGATTTTCTGATAAAGATACACAGAAAGAGTCCCTAAGTTACTGGCCAAGTACTGGTATCTCTGGTATACTGAGAAATGACTGACATTTGGCACTGTCTTCTGTGGAATTATACCTGAGATACACAACTGCAGCTTAGGTAACTATATTTCTATGAAATGATCATTAGAGACCTCTCAGAAACTTTGCTTGTTTAGAATTAATAATTTATTTATGTTTGTTTATTTTGATAAATGTGCCAGCCATTAGGAACTAACAGCTTTGCAATTGTTTTCAGTGTGAAAACAAGGTCTTGGAAATATGATTTTCTGGCTCTACTGATTAGCTGAGCATTGAATGTGTTTAGCAACCTGGAAGAAAGAGGATAAACTTGCAACAATGTTAAATACTGTGAAAATATTAAAGAGAGACACACTTTATTGTATATCTGTAAAAGTGTCAGAGAAGATCGGTTGTAGTGAATACCAGAAAATCTGAGATTCATTTGAATGGATGAAACTAAATCTAGAGTTGTTTTCAACCCAAGCTGCCAAATGAAAAGGAAATAATTTATTGTTGTTTAAAAATGGGAGGTTGGTAGATTTCATTAGATTTCTAATGCTGTGTAAATAGCTATTGTGACAGACAATACCTCTGAACATATGCACAATAGCAAAGCAGTTTGCCTTGATCAATCATCACAGTGAATGTTAAATCAATTTGCAACATCAGTACACTCCTGGAATTACAATTTTATTCATTCTGAGCTCTGGATACATTGCTGACAATCCCTGAGTTTTAATTCTGCAGATGTCATGACTAGAAATTCCAAGGAAACAAAACATGCTGATTATCCAAAAATCAATTTCATTGTTAACTGGGGGAAAACACTAAAGTGAAACTACTCACAGAAAGCAGAGGTAGCAGAGTATTTATGTGGTGGTGCCTGTTTAAATCTGTTTCTTCTTTATTGATTTTGTAGGTGAGAATGTGGTCTCAGACATGAAAAACAGTAGCTACTCTTTCCTGTTATTTTTTAATACTACAAAATTGATCTTCTTTCTGTATGTACTAAGGTCTTTATTTCTTTTGATTACTGGGAATCTTATTTTGTCCTCCCCAAGAATTGTGAGTAGGTTTTGACTTAGTTTTGAAATATTTAGTAGAAAAGTTGGAGCTTTTCTCCCATCTTACAAGGTAAACATGTGAAACCTGCTTGAAGTTATTAAACAGGATTTGCTTATGTACTTCTGATGGGAAAGGTGGTCAGGTAAGCAGGAGTGGCTGATAATTAAACCAGTAGTTGTAATGTTGCTGCTAAAAGAAACTTCTTCCTTTGGAGGTGTAATTGTTCATACTAGAGTGAAATTTTGGAGATGCAGCTGTTCATACTAGAGTGGAATTATTCCAGTCTATGTATGTTTTAATTTACTGCCAGATACATAAGGCTTGTAACAATCCCACTAATGTGCAGGTGTTAGCACTTCCATTTTTCTGTGTGCATGGAGAATAGTGTTCTGGGTATGTGACTTATTTTCTTTCAAGTATGAATTAGAGTTGTGAAAACTGTGAAATCTTTCTGCTGTGCCTTGGTGAGCTGAGAAATCTCTCTAGATTGTAGCTATACCATAGCACAAATAGAAAGTATTGGAGAGTTTTGGTTTGCAGACTATGGTGCTAAGACAGTGCTATATTCCATATGTGCTCTGTGCATGTGTGGGTGTTTTATGTGTATATATATATATATATATATATGAAGAGTCACTTGCTCAGTGGTCAGCAGACTTGCCACTGAAGGATGAGTCACAGGTATAAGATGTTTGTTACCATCCTGCTAAAGGATTGAAAAACTGAAAACCCAGCTCCTTTCTAAGAATGGTACAATTATGCCAGCCTCTTTATATATTGTAATGAAATTATTAAATCAAAACCAGTAAGAGATTGAAACAGAAAAGGTGGTAAATACAGATGGTTTCTTGAGTGGCTGAGCAAATGAATTCTACTTCTTTATGGATCTGTGTTTATGTCATTGAATGCCTTAGTGTTTACTAAGTTAGGAAAATTTCCTGAAGTTAGGGCATTCATAGTGGCTCTTTTAACTGTGGATTGTCCAGAGTCTAATTGGACTAAAGCTCACTGTGAGCTCTTTTCCATAATGAATGCCCTAAACTGCAAAAACATCTGAAGAAGCCTTTTTAACTTTCATAGCATGGATATGAATAATGTACTGATACTTGACAGTCGACAGCTTGCCTCTTGCCATCCAGTAGAAACAAATTGTCGTGGGAATGTATTTTGAAGAATAATGGCAAATTGCCATTTGAAAACTGCAACATAAGAGAACAAATCATAAAAATAGATTTCTTTTGCAAAGTAAAGCAATATTTTCATTAGTAGCTTCAATAAAAGTGAATGACAACATAACTCAACCTGAATGTTTTACAGTAGGAATACCTAAATGGTAATTAAGTAATTAGCAGTGATTCACAATAAATTGTTGCTGTGCCGATTTCCAGTGTGGGAAAGATGGTAATATGTAGAATGCATGAGAATGAAAGGTGAGAAATAATAAATCAAACTTATTTATAATAATGTAAAAATGTTATTGAATGGCACCATTCCTTGTGGTGCTGTAGGCTTGTATGTCTTTACTTTCTGCAAATAAGATATATTTTATAGTTATGGTAGTTCAACATTATTAAGTACTTTTTAAGCCCAAAAATGCTTTTTTAGCAGCATTGAGTAAACTCTTGTTCCCTCAGGGCCCCCTGAAGTGAACTAACAAAACTGCAGATAGTTTTTCCTTTTCATATGATTAATAGTGTCTGTTTTTCACCCAATGAAAATTTGCATTCAGAGAGTCAGCAGAAACATGGTTTTAGCCTATACAGTAAATTAAGGTTTAACATGCTATCCCCAATATTTAGGTTGTTTACTTTCCTAATATTTATATCTAGAAATGCTAGGGATTTTTTTTTTTTCTCTGAACAGATTATGGCAGGGTACTTTTTGTGGTAACCTAGTGCTATTTCAGTATTTTGTCAGTATGGTCTCTATTGACCTGCTCTATTCCTGGTCTGCCAAGAATATTTCTGTCTTTAGGACCTAATCCCAACCACCTATCACACTTGCAGGTTATCATAAAATACTTTTCTGGCTTTCTAGCTGCATGTTCAGCAATAGGTCAGATTGCACCAATAAAATAGTGGAGATTTTCTATATTTTATTTTCTCTCTAGCATTGAGTCACTTCCTTTCGTAGGCTGCTTTGGATCTGGAATGAGATGCTGGGGTTCTGGACTGTTTTTTGAAATGTGCTCCACAAGAAAGAAAGGAGGGAGAGGAGAAGATGGGAAAAGATGAAATGGTTAGAACAGAAAGATCTCCTAAACTCATGGCATGATTGAGAGATGTTGAGCTAGGAACTACAGTGGTGTATCTTGGTCCCTTGACTAACCAGTGCTTTTTGGAAAATGATTCCACTTTTTTTCTCCTATGTGACTTAGTCTCCTTTCTGCACAACCAAAAGCTGAAGAGGCCAGAGTCTTGCTGCAGGATGGAACCATGTGGCAGCTGAAATGTGCATGTAAAACTGAAGTTTTGCAAATACTCTTGGGTACCATGATTAGATGTGTGGGCTGCAGACTGATTGGTTATTGAATTATATATAACCCCCCAAATCCTCTCCTTAAAATGCAATTATTTAGATGAATGCCAAGAAGAGATTTGGACAAGCAATAAGAAGGATGTGTTTGTTTGTTTGTTGTTTGTTCTTTAAAGGAAAAAGGAAGTTGGGAATGTGTTTGAGGTAGAATAGAAAAATTGAACAGATTTAGATTTATGTACAGTGCTGCACATTCATAGAGGGAACCCTTAGATTAAAAGCTGAAAGGGTAGAAGTTCTGCAGTGCAGTGAATGGTGTATTAAGTGATGTATAGCACAGTGAGGTTGTGAAACTAAAGCATCTCTATGCTCTCTCATAAAAACTGTAATCAACATGGTCACCAAAGGGACGAACTTGGACTTCCATTTTTATTTCATTGCAGTGCTGCTCAGATGCTGACATTAAAAAATAGCTTTCTAATTTGAAGACGAGGGAATTATATTCTGTATTTTCTGAATGGTAGAGATGCTCTATTATAGGTGGATTTGCAGCCAAACCTTGCTTGTAAAAAAAAATCTGTTATTTTCCTGACCCATCTTAAAGGAGTAAAATAATTTCCACTATAATCTAAAATTTCTCCTGGACAAGTAATTGGTTTATCCACTATGCCTGAATATTAGGCTGAGGTACCTAGGTTTGACTAGCCACAAAAAAGGCTGCTAAATCTTTCCATGCTTCTGCTTTCCATCCTGCAGGCAATACTGTTTACTCACTCTTGTAAGGTCATTTGAGGCTTTGTGTCTATGACAGTGTGAGTAGTAATTAACAGTAATTGTGAACAGAGAGGGAGGAAAAGGCTTAGAATCACTACATTTAATTTTTTTTAAAAAAATAATGGATTCTGATTTTATTTGCATAGCAAAGTGATTAATTTCTGTACATATTGTCTGTCAGAGATTCCTGTATAATTTTGTTAAGTAATGACATCTAAAGACACTATGGATTATTGTTTTGGTATATATGCAATGTTCAATGTAAAGCGGTTTCATGAAGAGAACTGAAATGAGACACAAATGATTCATTTACACATTTATTTACTATCCTGCTTATTCTATCAGACTGAAATGGAGAACAATGCATTTATTTTACAGACATTTGACATAAATTAAACAGATATTTTGATGTTGAACAATTGTACAGACTACAACATGCATATTAATATGTAGATTGGTGCAGAAATACTTAGTTGATCAGCAAAATCTAGTATGACAAAAATAACAACCACATTTCCTTTTTTATGAAGTTAAAATGCAGCTGATATGGAAACATTGATACGAATACCACTAAATGTGAGAAGGTATTAGTCTAATGAAATCAAATGGTTAGTTGAAAAAATAAAGCTATTGTCAAAGTTTTATCTACAGAAAGAAACGAAATCAAAATGTTTCTAACAAATACAATAATAATGAAAAAAAGCGTGTTTGATGCAATTACCATTGCAAAATGCCCTATTATTCCCCTGCCCCACCCCCAAATACAAACAATGCATGAAGCAAAAGCAGCATATTCTCCCACAAAATGTCTGGGGCATTTTGTAAAGGCAGATGAATGAGATGAGACAAGACTTATCACATATACTTTTATCTCCTAGTGACAGTACTTTTAAAGAAAGATACGTTATTCATAGAGCAATGTATGATGAAATGTTGCTAAATCTGTAAAACTGAACAATAGTGAAGACACTGCTATCGCCCCAAGAGAACTTGAAAAAATACTGTTGTGCTTTTTTTGTTTGCAGCATTCAGAGCATTCACAGAGGAATACAAAGTAAAGTTCATTAAACTCCATAAAACTAATAATAGTCATGCTACTGTATCTATGAAACTAACACAGTAATAATGTATAAACATGAATTAGTACATATTTAATTTGATATTTACAGTGGTCTGAAAGCAATAGGCTATGTATTCAATGCTCAGCTTCTTTATACACTAATCCCTCCATGTTTCAGCTTATCAGCATGGCTCCTTTGATTGTTGAAAGGGTTGTACAGGTAAAACTCTGCAGACTCTGATAATTTAGACACAGAAATCCAGAACTCTGCATCTGAGCAGAAGTACCCAAGATTGTCCCCAACAGTAGGTTTATAAAATTTTTTTAAAATGTATTTTGTAATGTGTTAGAAACTGTTCCTTTTGCCTAATGCTATAATATATTGCTCCATCCTTCAGCTTTATACAGGCAGAGTTTCCACTGGCATTCTGCTTAAGGACTTCAAGAACAGGCATAAATGTTTTGTATTCTGAACCTCCACAGAGGGATGCTATCTGAGCAAAACTTAGAGCAAAAATATCACTACAAGACGTATGTCCTCCACCTTGAAATGGTTAAAAGAAGTAAGATAAGGAATTGGCTTTTTGTTCCATGTGTTACCGTACAAGGTATGTCCCAGACATCAGAGCAACTAAGCACACAATCAAAACCCTACTAGTTCCTCAATTTAAATAAATTTCAGCTGGTGATCCAAATAGGAAGATATCTGGACATGGCAAATCGGCCCAAAATACTCAAGCTGGGCTTCTGATCCTCCATCAATGCACAGCAATTTGCTTTTATTCATACCAGTATAAAGTAAGTGTTACTGTTAAGTGAAATAAAGCTACTTGCAATCAGTTTAATCATTCCACTGATTTTGGAGTAAGTCAGTCTAGTGCTGTCTGTACTGTCTTCATCAAATATAACACCAACTTTAGCATAAATTGACTGTAGAAATATGCGGTATATGGAGTTTTATCCGAACTACAAAACACAACTATACAAAGGTTATCAAGATTTTATTGTTTAAATTATTTTATGTGGGTTAACTTGGGGAATGCACTGGGAACAATTTAACCTTTGGCTACATATTGCTTTTTTTATGCAATACCACTGATGAAAATGGCAAAATTTGCTTGAATAAGGGATTTAGCCAAGAGCTACATGGGCTGAAGACAGTAGTCATGGTAGAGATCTATGTCTACATTAGCAAGTCGTACAATATGAGCAGATTTGTTGAGGAAAACAGTTTGTACTGAGAGTTTGCACTACATCTATCAGGGTGCAATTTTTGGACTGGCTCTCATCTGGTACCAGGGCCCGAATGCTTTGTCCTGCCTGCAGCACATCTGGTGCCCTCATGGAAGAAGTCTTCTGGTTCAGCTTCATCTAAAAGTTGTCCAATTTACATGGTGCAGATTGCTTGGTTGTGTGAACCAAAGCATGAGAAGTGGGGGTAGCTGAGAGATTCATGTCGAGAGCTCTCCTGATTTCCTCTAAGATGCCAGTGTAAACAGAGTCATAGACTTCCAGATTTAGAAGTGTAAATTACTCTTGCTGATGTTAAATATGTATTTAAATAGTTACTTGAGTTAAAAAAATTACCCTAATGAAATTAATGGCACGGACTGCTCTTAGATTCATGGTTTATGTTAATCACAGGACTACAGTCAGTGTCTAAGGTGATGACAGGTCACCATTCTGTTCGGTTGATATCTATAATTAGGATAATCAGCTTTCTTGGATCAAATGTTAGCTAATACCATGGTTTTTGGCTACTTTTAAGTAAAAAGAGCAGTAATATTTGTGTGCTACTTCCTTGTTCCATAGTGGTATTCATCAGGATCTGCATTAGGTGTCATAAAAGAAAACTAAATATCATTCAATAATAATATAGGACTATAAAGAATCACTGCTGTTTTGGAAGAAATCTCCATTTTACTAAAGGGTAATACTTCCTAAATATCATAACTCAGCATTTTAAAAAAATACTGTTTAAACCTGCAACAAAATAAATACAAAGACAAGTACATTACCCCACCTGCAGATGTCCCATAGTGTATGATCACTGAACAAGAAACCGTCACACAATGCAAACAAAATTCTTTGTTTCCTTTTTGCCTGCCAGTTACCTAACCTTCTTTTGTTAAGGAAACTGACAGAGGACCTACAAAGGGTTTGGCTCCCAGAACACCTGATCCATTTTAGAAAGCATTTCAGCAGGAGTTAAAGCTGAGTGCCACTAATAAAACCATATTGGACAAGAGACAAATATTCACACTTAGCCCGATGGCTCTCTTAATAGCATTTGCCCGTCAAATGCTTTCAAAAAAGTTCTTTCAAGAGCACTGAAAGCTTTTGTATGAAGGATGGGGACACTGTGGGGACACTGGAGAATTCAGAGTACTTTACAACTAGAAAATGGGGAGAAGTGACACTCAGTTCTTGTTCCTTGGTTCAAATGCAACAGAGTTCATCTGGCCATTTGCACCACACTACCAAAGCACTTTCCTGAGAAACAAGACACACCTATCATCTTGTTGGGTGGGTTGCCTTCTGACCATGCCCAAGAAGAAGAGAAGGTTGATATTTGGAGGGCAATGGGAAGAGATCCAAAGATTAATAAGGACAGCAACAGTGGTATCTTATTTTTCAGGAAAGTCTTCTGAAAAACAATTACAGATCAGACGTTAATGTGGCAGGCAAGTGGATAATAGCATCACTGAACCTGTTGGTTCTAGGTTAAAAATTACAATGGAGTAGGAGTGGAATTAAATATTTTGCTACTGGTATTTTTACCTCATTTAGTGTGAATAAGGTTTCCTTCACATATGTTTTATTATATCTCTTTTTATATAGTACACTAAAACATGCCTTGTTTACTTACAGTTTTCTGCCCTTCTTTCCCCTTTGTGGTATTTACATTTCTTGCTTGATCTGTGCTGGCTACTTTGAAAAAAAAAAAGGATATTTGTTGCACTTTTCTGCTTCTAAAATATTTTTGCATGATCAAAATATTTATTTTCTATCCAAGTGATTCAAAAATTATTTGAATGTAAAAGCCAATCAGTTAAGCCCTGGGCATTGTTACCAGTCTGACTGTATTTGCAATAGAGCTTCAAAAAGACAACTGTCTTTTGTACGGGACCGAGATTTAGAGGAGGTTGAAGCAGTTAATTAAATAACTTGAAGGTAAACATTGAAGGAAACAGAAGCTCAGTCAACATGTAGGGGAAGAGGTCTACTTTTAAAAGAACTCACAGTTTTTCAAGGAATACAAATACATTGCCCAGTATTGCCTGTTAGGAAACAACTCCTGAAGCCAATGGTTGTTTTGATTTATGAATGTTATAGGCAAAAATAGAACTGTCTGTACACACTTTGGGTTACATAATAGTGTGCTGAAAGGCTCTTCATGTCCGTTGCTCTAGCGTTAGATCAGATATCACCTCTCTAATATCACTAATGTTTGAATTTTGAGACCAATTGTGAAGTGAGGACACAGTGCATTACATTGCTGCATTAGCACAGAGGCTTCTATATTCTATACAATGTAGCATTAAAAGGCCTTTTGTGTTTTCATTTAAAAAAAGTGTATTTTATATAAATTCGGTAGTGCAAAAACTTCCTACACCATGTTACATTCTTCACATAATATACTTCCCTGTAAACAGCTTTCCTGTAGGAACTTCCTTTGCAGTTTGTGCGATATATTATTCCCCCCACCCCCCACCTAGATTTGGATCAATGTGACTATTACCCAAAAACTCTTCTAATTACTCTGTGAACATTTTTTAAATATGTGCATTTGGTTTCTTCATTGAAAAGGAATTAAAACTTTGATTCAGGATTCTGCAGTTAGTAAAAAAATATAAAAAATAGATGAATTGCAAAGCTATCTCCCTGAACATTCTTCATTTTCCAGTGATGCGAGGAGTCAGACCCCTTTCAGGTGCACAAAGGAGTCACTTCTTCCTAAGACTCCTTAAGTTGTTTCAAATTTGCACAGCTGTCATTAGAGACTGACTCCAGAACCCAGACACATTCTCTCCTTACTGTGGTGAATGGGTAATAAGTCCGAAATGGCTTCAAAGTTTTAGAAAACCAGAAAAATATATTTGTGTAATTTTGCATAATTTGCTTCATATCAACTCATGATGAATGAAGTGATCCTGGCCTGCACTTCTTACACCTGCTGTACTCGACAGAAAGCTAGATCCAGTCCTGCAACTGCTCAAATAGATGTTTTAATCAGGAATTGCACAGGTTAGGTATTCAGAGGTGGATCCTGTGTATGCAGTCAAGACTGGAAAAACCACATGTCTAAACCTGTGCTTCCGGAAATAGTTTTCAGCTTAGTCAAAAGTAGATAACAAAATTATACCAAAATCACTTCTAAAGCTTAATAATTTTGCTTCTAGTATTTCAAAAAAATAAAGCATCTGTTAATAAAGTGAATTGCATTTCTTTTGCTTTCAAAATAAATGTGCTTCTCTGAAAACATTTAAAATACAGCAGCAAATAAGGGCCTGGTCTTTCATGTGATTCATATAGTTAAAGCTCCTGTTGATTTTCATGAAGAGGGAGAGACTACAGTCCTTCTCATTTATATTTCAGTCAGTCCCTTTTTCCACCAGACTCCCATTGGTTTCAGGGGAGATTCATCTGCACAAGGATTGAGGCCTTGACTTTACCCCTTTTAAATTTTTAGTGATTTTAATAGGCCAGAATCAGGTTTACATGAAGTTTAGCTCAGGAGAGCTTAAGGAATTAAATGTCTGTTCCTGCAATACGTCCCCTATGTCTGGACTCCTCCCTTTCCATCGAGTGGCATAGGTCTAAGGGGGCTTTTCCAAAGAGTAAGGGTCACCTGGGAGAAAAAGCACACAGAAGGAACATGACACAGACCTCAGTCTTGCCAGAACAACACTATTTTCTTGAATGGGAATTTTCTGTGGATCCAGAGCATGGGACCAGGTCCCATTTGGTCTTAATTTGGACTTCAATAGTTCACTAGGATGTAAAGGCAGATTGAACAGGCCCATGTGATTTCATAAAACTGCACATAGAAAATACAAACCAACACTTCAGGCATATAAAAATTGACTGGCGTTTAGTCACCGAAAAGATCTAGAAACTAAAAAATAAATGTAGAAGATTAATGACCATAAAATATTAAAAAGCTAAGTTTTGGGACAGTGAGACACAACATGATTGAAAATTGTTATGCAGAAGACCATATAAATACATAAAACTGAATGCAGCAACAAGTTGAAATGAACTGCAATTAAAGACAAAAAAAATAATTTTTATTTTGAGAATTAATGACCAGACATTGTTTGAAAAAAAAGACATTATATTCTCAGTTATTCAAATGACTGAAGAGACACCTCAATATTCTCTTGTTACAGAAATAAGAAAACTTAGGGAAATACAGAAAACTTTCAAAAAAACCCCAACTGAATGATTGTGCTGTGCTCATTGTTTGGCCCAGCCACCAGGATCAATATTTTGGAGCTGTTCAAACTTGCCTCTTTTCTATATGCCAGGCTTGAGTGATGTCTGTGGCGTCGACCCAGCCATTTCAAGCAAAGGACAATGTTGCAACAAAAATGCTTGTCCCTTTACATTGAGTGCTTTAGGTGCCTGGTTGTTACTTATTCAAGCGACAGAAAAAGACATGAGTAAAAATTAACCTAGGTCCCCTATGGTAAGTAGAAGCCTGCTGTTCCAAACCATGCATTGGTTGGTCTAGAGTACTTTTAAGTCTTCCTAAAATAAAAAAAAGGGAACATTTTGTAGAACATGTCTGTGTAACTGCATACATTTGCTTATGATTAGAATTCATGAATTGAATAAACTTTTTATGATTTAGGGAATTAAAGCAATCTATAAGCTTTTTTTAATATATTATAGCATAGGAAGCTATGGATTCTGGATAAAATAAAAAATAGCTTTTTCGAGACAGTGGTTAGATGGTTACTTTGTAATGAAGGCTTTGGTTCAGCATCTTTCTTTTACAAAGCTGGAGAAATCAGAGAAATGAAAGATGCTTTGGCAGTTCTCAGTGGAATGATTGACGTTTTCCTTTATTTAAGTATAGTGGAAATCCTATACTCCGTTTCAGAACAGCTACGGAAGGATGGGTTGAGGCATATTTGGTGAGTCAAGTGGTATCTTCTGTCAGTCCAAATGATTGAACTGAAAAACACAGACAAGCTTTGGCGTATGGAAGACCTGAGGCAAATCACATGTACTTGAAGCCTCTTTTTCTCCAGCTATATGATTTATGATAACAAAAGGTACCACTTTCCCCTACAAACCTTGTCTCTTTTGTCCTTACACCATAACAACAACATTGCCATTACCGAAGTATGAGCACTGCATGGAGGAAAAAAGGTAAGAGATCAAAGATCATGTAGAAGCAAATAGTGTTAAAGGAAAAATAAGAGTGTGGGAAATATTTTTTTTAATACCAAGTTATATTCTAAGAAGTTGAACACTTTTGGATATATCTGTATAGCCATTTGGCACTATTTATTGCCACGGAAATAATGCTGATTTTTAAATTTTAAAATGGAACTTTTTTTTTCTCAGTTATGAAATGTTGGCAGTTTTCTATAAAAATATCAAATGCTTCAAGTTCTGGTCATTAAATCTTTTTTTTTCCTCATAGGATCATTAATTAAGCTGACAAAAGCAATAACTGAAGTTCTGCAAATAAAAAAAACCCATCATGATTTACAGCACAGATAAACTAAAGATAAACTGTAGTCCTTAATTAACAGATATACTCATGAGCTTTTTAACAGAAAGCAAGATACGTGAGATGCTTTAAGTAGAAGTTGCAATTTTGCAACATAAGTCTGTACAAAACCTCCAGGCAGCACGCTGTGAAGGAAGTACCTGTGTCCCAGGAAATGCTTTTTCCATAAATCCTTGTTAACAGTAGCTTTCCCCCCAACCCCAAACTATTTACAAGTATATGCATTTTGCAAGCTCAAAGCACCTTGTTTCAGATCTTTATGAATGCATGCATTGACATTTCATCCTTTCATGTGCAAATTCTAAAATTCATTGTAACCGAGGAAAAAAAAGTGTTAAAAGAGTTCCAAACCTGTCTACAATCATAAATGAAAGGATCAAAAATGTCAGATGTTGCAGACCACTGGCTCCTAATAGAGCTCTCTTTATTGTGTTCACCATTCTTGAGTAATTTTTTCCCTGTTTTTTTCAGTTTGTTACAAAAAGCAGTCTTTTTTTTTAATTAAACAGTATTTAAACTAAACAACTCTTCATGCCATGCAAAAATAACATTTTATGCACTTTTGTTGAGGCTTTCCATGTTTTAGTTCATAGGCATTACTAACTGTTTTAAGAAAAGGTGTTTTTATTGCTTCTGTAACTAGTCACATGCTAGTTTCTCGTGTGGGACAATAACCAGTTTCTCCTGGACTTGAATGAATTTCTGGAGCAAATAAGTGGTTTTCCATTTTGTGACCTTCTTGGTTACTGTCTGGCTTTACCTCACCCACAGCATGGTAAATGTCTTGAGTACAGTTGTGGCTCATGCTTTTGGGTGAAGAGGTGATCTGTGGCTCCCCTGTTAAATTGTTGCCATCACTGTGTTTATCCCCACAGCAATTTGTCTTGATATCCTGTTTTTTCTCATGTTTCATACCATGTAGCTCCATAAACTCTTCTTCTTCTCCAGTGTCTATTTCAGTGAAGCTCCTCCTCTCTTTTGAAGGGAAAGTGAAAATTTTTTGTTTGGGAAAGAGAGGGGATGATTTTTTAGCAGGTCCCTGACAAAGTGCAGATGCATCGGCACCAAGTACAGGTCGTTCACCCTGGGGGGAATTTTCTTCTAGGAGAATGGTGCTGATGTGCTGAGGGGTAGCCTGTGTGAAGTCTGCTCCTGCTGTCACTGGCAGTGGCCTAGCGGTGCTTGGTGGAGTATGTGGAGCACCACCTCTATTGTCTTTAAAATTAACTTTAAGGGATCTAGATTTTAATGGGTTGCTACCTTTCAGGGAACTTTTGGGGCTTTCCATGGCAGTGTCAAAATGAAAATGACCATGTGAAACAGTTTGGGGCCCACTGCCATCACTGGTAACAGGTCTGTTGATTGGATTATATTCAAAGGTGACATCAGTTGGAGAAAATCCTCTGTCTTTTGCAAATGGTATAAACTGAGAACTTCTTGCTCTTTGGTTTTCTTCCATATTAACAGCATCAGTTGGAAATCTCATTTGCAAGTGAGAGCCAGGAAACAGAGAGAGGGGAGACCTCTCTGTTTCTGTGAAGTCAGTTGCACAACTGGCAAAACTGTCAATACTGGATGTGCTTCTCATGTCCATTACGATGTCGGTGGGCCCAGCTGGCAACGGATCTCTCTGACCTATAACTTCTTCCATTTCTATTTCTTCCTCATACATGGGTGGCTTTGCTGACTGGTCTTGGTAACCAGCATTAAGATTAGGCTGAGACTGAGTTTTAGTAATTTCATTATACAGCATCTCCAGTTTTTGGGCACTGAGGTGCTGTGGGCTGGAGGAAGCTGCAGCATTATTTAATTGCTCCTGGGAGTCTTGTTGACTAACTTCTTGGTACTTGTTTTCATAAGATTTGTTTGAGCTTGTTTCAGACATTGTCCTTCTGGCCCATTTCCACCGGCTTGGGGACAGGTGGCTGTTATCAGGTGTCTCCTTTGGATTGAGTGGTTCTCCAAGCTTTCCTGAATCTACAGCTACATCTATCATTTCCATACTGCGAGCAAAGGCATCTTTTAGATTCATGGAGACAATACTGCCATTTCTTTTAGCTCGCTCAAGTGCTTCTCTCCTTTTAATTGCCTTCTCCTGTCTTTTCTGCTCCTTATAAAACTCTGAGAAATTGTTCACAATAATTGGTATGGGCAGGGCTATGACCAGCACTCCAGCGATACAGCAAAGTCCTCCAACTATTTTACCTAATAAGGTCTTAGGATAAATGTCACCATATCCTACAGTAGTCATAGTGATTGTTGCCCACCAGAATGACGCAGGAATACTTGTAAATTTTGTAGCATCCTCATCCTTTTCAGCAAAGAATACAAGACTTGAAAATATCATTATTCCCATGGCTAAAAATAATATTAACAAGCCCAATTCATTGTAACTCCGCCTGAGTGTAAAGCCTAAAGACTGAAGGCCTGTTGAATGTCTGGCGAGCTTAAGAATCCTTAGGATCCTCATAATTCGAAATATCTGAACCACACGTCTGACGTTTTGGAATTGCAGGACACTTTTATTGGACTCTGTGAGGAAAATGGTGACATAGTACGGCAAGATAGCCAGTAAGTCAATGACATTTAATGGGCCTTTGAAGAACTTCCACTTATTTGGTGAGGACAGAAAACGCAAAAGATACTCCATGGTAAACCAAGCAATACACACAGCTTCAACGTGTGCTAGCTGAGGGTTGTCATTTGGCTGCCCAAATTCATCTATTACTTGAAGTTCTGGCAGTGTGTTAAGAGACAAAGCAATAGTGGACAGGACGATGAACAGAATGGACACAATGGCCAAAATCTGTAAAACAAAATAAACAATGTTTTGGTTAGACTGATACAAGTGTACTTGTTAGGGTTTGATTAAATCCTTTCAAATGTGCATGTGTCAAAAAAACACAGAATGGTGGAAGCTGTTTTGGCTACTGCATTCATTATTTTGTTTCATTGTTTTGAATTCTGCACAGAGAAAACATTAGACTCATCTTAGACATGGTCAAAACTTGATTGCTTTACCGCCTGCAGTAAGCCAATTCATTTCAGAAAGCAAGCCACGACTGGTCTTACCATTTTAAAAATACAATAGGAGGTGATATTTATTACTGCAAGTCACCAAGTGAAGGATATATAGTTCCTGCTAATGTGCAGACCATTAAGAATTTTATGCATTAATTGTAATTATGGAAAACTTTATATAGTGTGGAGAATTGATTGGGGAATACCATGTATAAGATGGTAATTCAGTACTACATAGTGCACACTTTCGTAGGCAGGCATAAATTTATGAGCTGAAAGTCAAAGTTAAGAAGAATAAACAGGAAGCATTGTTCAGGAGATTAGTCCTGCTGAATTGTCATGTCTGGACAAATTTCAGATGCTACAGCGATTGAAGGTATTGATCCTGAATTAGGTTGAGACCAAGATGTTAAAAAGTAAGTAGTATGAAGGTGAACCGAGTTTCTCATAATTATTAAAATGTGTAAGTAGACAAAGACCTCCAAGAAATAAAATTTTGCTTTCTGTCTAAGGAGATAGGTTTTATAATATATTTTGTCACTCATTTTCATAGAATCATAGAATCACAGAATCACAGAATCACAGAATTATGGAAACATTAAGGTTGAAAGAGATCTCCAAGACCATCAAGTCCAATGTTTGACTGAACACCGCCATGCCAACTAAACCATAGCACTAAGTGACACACCAGTTGTTTCTTGAACACTTCAAGACCTGCTGACTCCTTAGGCACCCTGTTCAAATGCCTGACAACCCTTTGAGTGAAGAAATTCTTCCTGATGTTCAACCTGAACCTTCCCTGGCACAGCTTGAGGCCATATCCTCTCATCCTGCCACTGGTTGCCTGGGAGAACAGCCTGACCTCCACATGGCTACAACCTCCTTTCAGGCAGCTGTAGAGAGTGAAAAGGCCTCTCCTGAGCCTCCTTTTCTCCAGGCTAAACACGCCCAGCTCCCTCAGCTGCTCATCACAAGACTTGTGCTCCAGACCCTTCATCAGCTTTGTTGTCCTCCTCTGGACAAGGTCCAGCACCTCAAAGTCTTTCTTGTAGTGAGGGGCCCAGAGCTGAACACAGGATTCCAGGTGTGGCCTCACAAGTACCAAGTGCAGGGGGATGATCACTGCCCTGGTCCACACTATTTCTGATAAGAGGCAGGATGCCATTGGTGGTCTTGGCCACCAGGGCACACTGCTGCCTCATGTTCAGCCTGCTGTTGAATAGCACTCCCGGATCCTTTTCCACTGGACAACCTTCCAGCAACTCTTTCCCATGTCTATAGCACCACATGGGGTTGTTGTGACCAAAGTGCAGGACCCAGCATTTTGTCTTGTTGAACCTTATACAGCTGGCCTTGGCCCATCAGTTCAGCTTGCCCAGATCCCTTTACAGAGCCTTCCTGCCCTCCAGCAGATCAACACTCCTGCTCAACATTGTGTTGTCTGCAAACTGACTGAGGGTGCACTTGATCCCCTCGTTCAGATCATAGATAAAAATATTAAACAGGACTGGCCTCAATACTGAGCCTTGGAAAGCCCCACTAGTAACCAGATGCCAGCTGGATGATTAACCACCACTCCCTGGACCCAGCCATCCAGCCAGTTTTAGCCCAATGAAGAGCACACCTGTCCAAGCCATGGGCTGCCAGCTTCTGGAGAATGCTGTGGGAGACAGTATCAAAGGCTTTATTGAAGTCCAGGTAGGCAGCATCCACAGCCTTTCCCTCATCCACTGGGCAGGTCTCCTGGTCATAAAAGGAGATCAGGTTGGTCAGGCAGGACCTGCCTTTCCTAAACCCACTGTGTCTAGGCCTGATCCCCTGGTTGTACTGTTTGTGATGTGTGATTGCACTCAAGATAGTCTGTTCCATAACCTTCCCCAGCACTGAGGTCAGGCTGAGAGGCCTGTAGTTGCCTGGACCATTCTTCTGACCCTTCTTGTAGCCGTGTGTCACGCTGGCCAACCTCCAATTGTCTGTTCTTGAGCTCTATACAGTTGAAACACTCCCTAACGTACAGAGCCACCCCACCACCTCTCCTTCCTTACCTGTTGCTTCTGAAGAGCTTATAACCATCCATTGCCACACTCCCACCATGTTTCCATGATGGCGACTACATCATAGCTCTGCTGCTGCACGATGGCTTCCAGCTCCTCCTGTTTGTTACCCATACTGTGTGCAATGGTGTACATGCACTTCAGGTGGGCTATTGATTTCACCCCCAACACTGGCATGCTGCACCCAGGCTCATCTCTAGTGAGCCTGGTCCTATCCCCATCCCCCTTCAAACCTAGTTTAAAGGCCTCTCAATCAGCCTTGCTAGAATCCTTTTCCCCCTTTTAGATGGGTGAGCCCCATCTGTCTCCAGCTGGCCTGGTTCTGCATAAACTGCCCTATGATGGAAAAAAGCCATTTTGATAAAATTCAGGCATCTCCACACCTCACAGCCTTCCACTTTGCCTGGAATAGCTGGTCATTGTCTTTTACAGAACCAATATTATGAGAAAAAAAGTGAATATCGGAGAACCTCATGGCTTTGCCAGAAATTTTAGTTATTTATACTCTAAGGAATATGAGCAGCATTGAGACAGTGAGCAAAGTGTTAAAATGATACAAAAATTATTATAACACTTGGAAAAAATATATTGTTTTCATTGGAAGTCCTAATTAAATCCAGGTTTTTATTAGAGATACTAAAATAAGTTGTTTTCTGTTTTAAAGTTCAGTTTAAGCCTATTCATAAAAGCATTTACTCTCATTTCTCAGAAATGGTGGTGTTAAATCCATTTGGTGATGTTTCAAGGACACACTAAGTCTGAAAAAATTGCTGGAACACCCAAGAAGAGTTAAACGCAGCTAAGAAGAATGCAAGTGTGAAGAGAAGATGCAGAGAGACTGGTCACAGTGGTGATAATGGCTCTAGAGATAGAAAGGCCACCTCACTGTAGCTTTGAGAAAAATAGCAGTAAACTTGTTTCATCTGTGGGTTATCAAGCAGATATTCAGCTCTCTATGCACAAACTGCAGTTGCTCATGGTGTGAGGTGTGTATTTGGCATCATGTTGTACTTACGTCTTATGTGCTATCTTTGGCCTTTTCCAGCTGCTAATAGTACAGAACAAGTATACAGCTATCATCTTTCATATTCTAAGGTATTGAAACATCTTTATTTGAATTTTTCTCTACCAGTGTTTCTGGGCCTGTTTTGGTTTTGTTTTGGTTTTTTTTGGGTTTTTTTTGGTAACTATATTTATTGGAGAAATTAGATCCATTAATTTCTCCTGACAAGTGAGTTGTGGACCATCTGTCTTTGTCCTTCTTACAGCCCATTCAGAAAACATCCCCAGGTTAAACTATCCTATTTAGGTGGGCTATACATTCCTTTAAAACTTCTGCTACCAACATCAGCAAAAGAAACCAATCTTAGTAAAGAATGAGGGCAGTAACTGTGCGTATGTAGGCAGGGCTGATTAATGAAATTTGTAGCTATGACTGAGGCAGACAAAAGGCAACACTATAAGAGACCAATAACTGCCTTTCAAACTGTGAAAGTCGCCTGTATCAGATTTCACTGTAATAAAGTTGGAAGCTTAAATAAGGTGTACTAGGTTATCCACTTCACCTAAATGACTGTGAAATAGCTAATGCAGGCTTGAGTTCTCTAAAATACTCAATAACATGCTTTCAGAATTTACAAAACAAATGAACAAGGCACAGGTCTGAATTGTTGAGCTTGCAGTTTCTGTCAAGCTGATGGAGCCTCATTGGGGCGAGAATCAGAATGCAAATAACAGGATTGGAAAAAGCTGTATAATACCAGGACCCAATTACTTGACATACATTATTCTTAAAAAAAAAGACAAGTATAAGAATGTATCTGCCCAACTTTCATCAAACTCATTTTAATTATGAAACACTGGCATTTTGGTCTGCCATAAGGAATTTATTTTATGCCTAAATGTTCACCAGCATACAAAAGATCCTAGAAAAGGGGTGAGTCAGTGAATAGCACCCCCTCTTACACCATGTGACATTGCTAAAACTCCATGTATTTTATACATCTTGGACACAAAACTTTGCTGTTCAGAGTTGCCACCCAGGGTGTTTTATTGAAAGCAAGCATCTATCTGTTTGTTCCAGCCATTCCTTCATACGCTGGTAACACAAAAGCCTGAACTCTCCCAGCTTTTTGAATAAAATATGCAGTATAGCAAGCCTGGAATTTTTAGTGTTTTATATGTATCACCTGCAAGTATGAGTCTGTTCTTGGTGAAAAAAATTTACAGCAAAATAAAGTAGTTTGTTTTCTTCTAATGTAAGAATCTCAAGCTTTTATTTGTTTGGGACTTTTTTGTGTAATTAAAACAGTGCATCATTCCACACACAGTATGTTTTAATTATTACAATTGATTAGATTTCACAACTCATTAGGCAAAAAAATGCCGGGGGAAAACTCGGAAGAACAAGAGCAACTATGAGAAAAAGAAGAAAAGAACTCTCTATTCTGAGTCTACATAAAGAGCACTTTGCTGATAGTACTATGCTGGTAAATTCTCATTGAACAGATGTAGATTGTATTAACAGAAGCACAGAGTTTATAAGGAAGACCTGTAGCAATCTGCTAGGCTGGTTATGCTGATACAGAAGAGTAAAGAAACCACCACTGACTGAATCTTTCTCAGCAGAACTTCCTGTTTATTACATAATGTTTCTGAAACTGTATTCTGGACTGAAATGCCTCGAAAATTTGCATACTCCAAGTAATTAATCTATGACCACAGTTCTTGACATACTATTTTTAACCTGCATTTCAGAGTATCTGTTAAATGACAGATTCTGACAGGTTATGTCATTTAGCTACGGTACTACAAAAGCACATAAAAATCCAGATCCTCTTAAACTTTAAAAATATTTCCTTATAAATGGCTTTTTTTTTTCTAAAAGAATGGACAGATTTAAATTTCTTTCTTATGGGCTGGATATGAAGCATTTGAATCTGTTGATGCAATGAATAGTAAAACATTCCTTGAGTTAATGATGCCATCTTAACAGCCTTCCTCAGATGCTGTTGTTTCTAATTTTTGGGGGGCAAGACTGGTAGCAATCTCCTGAAAATGTATTTGTTTCCCAGTATTAAACTGCCACTAAAAAGTGGCTTTTTTTTCCTGTGCACCATCTCATTGGTTACTACTGCCAGCAGTGTGAGGAATTCTGCATAAAATGGGCATACAACTGAGGCAGAAAATAAAGGTGTAATGGAATAGCCTTCAAATTGTTTCTTGCTATTCTGCAACAACTGATACAATATGTGAAATGATATGTGAAAAGGCTTCTGCTAGAACTGACATGCCAGTGTAATTTTTATGTACAGCAGAGAAAAAGTATGCATCAGGTTCACGCTAAAATATAGCTGCTGAGGGGAATTTCAGTTGAGTCCTACTGATCAGCCAGTAGAGTATGTTTGATTAATACAGGTTTCAGTCTGGAATTGATGCCTTTTCCCAGTCTTAAAATCAAGAGTCATACAGGGTTAGAAGGGGAAAAGGGATTTTACCTTGGTATTTATTTTAAGGTTCCTGAGGTGCACACATCCAGGTCATATGCATCGAAATGCACCCTGCCAAATTCCCTCCCTCCAAAAGATCTGGTATAACATTGTAGGTCTTACTAATTAGCATATCTATCAAAAATTCCTCAATGAGAGGCTCAAGTGAGCCCCCCTCCCCAAGGAGCCTTCCCCTGGATGGTTCTATCTTGGTTTACAGAATGTGTTCTGGAGAGGACTTTGGGGCCTGGGGCACACCGATCCCTAGCTACGAAGCTTCTAAAATGTTTAAGTCTCTCAGCTTGACAAACAAGTCCAAGAATGCAGGCAAAAAGCACTAAGAATACAGAAGTTGTAAAAAAGGTATAACAGAAGTGTAAAAGAAAAGGCAAAAAATCTTCATGGCATCAGAATCAGGTAAGACTCTATTAAAATGGTGTTTCCTTAGTCTTTTTTTTTCCTGGGGTGGGATCTAGGGTAGAATCTAGACCATTTAAATAATAAACAGTAATACAGTCTCATACTTTTCAAATTTCTAGCCTCCACAGACACTGAAAATTATCAGGCTGTCACATATTCTTCTCTGCATTTAAATGTATGATATTGTCTTCACATAAAGTTGTCTGGCAGTGTCTTTAGCTCTGCCTTTAGAAAATCTCAGAAAAAATTGCAGTTGTTCAGCTTTTGAAAGGCTTCTGGAGAACTGTATCAGCTTTCTTGGGCAGTTAGCTATATATACTCAGAAACATCTGCCCTTGAGAAAGAGGTGTCTTGATCTAGATTTGAGCAGATAGATATCTGGAGTTGGTCTAGGTTCTTCAGATCAACCTGAGAGCTACCAAGTGCTGTAGCCTGCAGGTCATGCTGTATCTTGCATGAAGGTGTCCTTAGCTCGTAGCACAGAGCTCCCAGCTCCAGCCACACAATCCACAGACTCACAGCCATACTGGCAGGAGCAGAAGGTCAGATCATGGACATTTTCATTTTTCTGAGTGAGTAAGCCCATGAAGGTGGAAGACATATTTATTGGTAGGCTTGATGAGAAGCTTATAGAAATTAGTTTACATCAGCAGCATCCTTTACTGTGAGGTGTCTTCAGATTGTGATACTGAGTTTGCAACTGAATGGACAAAAAGTCTTGCTCAGTAAGAGTGCTGTCTTGTACATCTGTCTGAATCTGTGTGCATTCTGATCTTGACATCTGGGACCATCCAAATGAGATGCACGTTGGAGAAGCAAAGACAACACTACAAAACTGAGGCACCTTGCAGCTCTAACTATTACCACATGAAGAATTTTAAGATTAGTCAGGACATCAGTCTGAAGACATTTAGGAGAAGGGGCCATTATAATGGTCTTCTGTGACACAGAGGAGAAGAACAAGGTCATGATACAGCATCTCACTCCCTGGTCACTCAATTTTCTCCCTCCATTGTGTCCCTGGGACTTCCCAGTTACAAGCATCACCTCTTGCTTCTGACCCACAATTCTACATCATGCTGCTTTGCAGAGGGGACTGTACTCAGCTCACACCTGTAATTCTGCATTCCCAACATGTATCAGTGTGTCATAGATCTCATCATGGACAGTCTGATAGACTTAAAATTTCTTTGAATCTAAGGTTTCAACAGACCACACTCAAAGAGTTCAACAAAAGGCAAGACATTTTGGTACAGTCCTTAACTGGCTAATGCTTTTTTTTACCATGAGGCCTTTGGCCATGGGACATGAAAAAGGAGACAAATAGAAACAAATTGTACTTGGATTTACTCCAAACTGGAACACAATGGAGCTATGGCAAACCTTAAGCATGCCCAATCTAAACAATCTCAATAGTCCTGCAACACTGAGAATTATCTAAGAATAGAAGTACATGTTTGCAAATGCTCCTTGTCTCAAGTGATGGAAAAATTCATTTCCAGTTACTGAAAGAGTTTAATTTTTGGAAAAGAAGAGAGGGGAATAATTTAACAGAATAACATAAATTTAGTACAGCCTACAGCTCTATCACTGTTGCCCTTCCAGGAACACATCTGATAATAGCTCTGACAGCATGTGTAGTCACTGAACAGCTTCTCTCTGCTGCTCTTGATCTCCTTCCTTCATGATGTTATTTAGAATTCTGACCTTTGATTTTCCCCTTTTTCCTAGATAAGTATTATTATTAATATTTTAAGGACCTGATTTAAATGTTCTTCATTGCTCTTTCAGGGATATTCATTAAACCTCTCATTAACCACATATACAAAGGTTAAGCTCTCAGTGTCGTATTTATCTGGTGTCTAAATGATGCACAGTCTTTTCTTTTGGTCTCTTTGGACTGGAATGGCTCTCACGTAAAAAGCTTTAGAAATACTCATTTAGGAGGTTTTCATGATTAACTTCATGATTAGATTTCATGAGTAACCCCATAAGCATATTTGTCATATTGTCATATGTCATATGCCATATACAAATATGTCATATTTTTAGATATGAGATTTTTCTACTAGTTCATCAGTAGATGAAAAATCTCTGTCTCCCGTTTAGCTTGACAGACGATGAAGATAGTGAGCTCAAGTGCTTCTAGGTGTTTATTTATGGTTTAATGAAGTTCTGTGGTGACTTTACCTAAGGAGTGGCATATGTCCAGGGATGTGCTGTCCTATCAAGCTCACCCAGACCGGGAGCCAACATATGGAACCACCTTTTTTTCTGTAATGCGGTGTCCTTCAAGTCTCTGTCTGAGGAGGTTCAAGGCAGGTAGGAGTTTGCTGCCTGCCAATTCCAGTATGCATGGCAGACTAGCAATGATAACATCAGGAAGATCATAATCACAGTAATTCTAGTGGAAGGGGTGATAACAGGTAGTTAAAGCTGAGATTTTGGCACTAGGTAACTCAAACTTCTCCAAGCACAGCTGTAGTCAAGCAAGGTATTTTGGAACTGGCTAAGGTAAGTTTACCCGACTGGAGATACTGCTTCTGTCTTGGCAAAACCTTTACTTCAGAAGTTCAGTCATAAAGCCTTTCTCTGTAGCTGATATACTTCGTGCTTGAGAGCACTGCATAAATTCCATTTTTTTTCACAAAGCCTTTTGATTACTTTGTGCTGACCTTCCCATTCCATAGATGAATATTTGCCTTAGAAGACCTAGTATCTCAGAGGGAATAAATCTGCCTAGGAAAGGATATTTTGTTCTTTGAGATTAACAAGTATCCTTCTGCTTTAAAGTAATAGCAGTAAAATGCATCTCTCCTGCATTCTGTTGCAGGTAGATTACTGTTTATCGTGTTTATGCTATTAGGATAACAGGATACAACCCTCTGCATCCTGGGGTGAGCTAACTGTGTTTACTTAATGACTTGATTATTGCTTTAGGGAAGGGTGGCCTTGGGCTTAGCACCACCAAGATTTTCAGCATAAGAATTTAGTAAAACATGGGTTTGAGAATTTGATTATGGCTGAGTCTTGAGGTGGTTTTGTATAGGGCAACTCAGTGGGTAATATGGCAAATGAGAACTCTGGGAATGAACTAAGTCTCTGAATCTGAACACAGGAACCATTAAAGTCTCTTAGAACAGTAGGGGCACATTAGGTACAAAGTAGAAAACTAAGTACAACACTGCAAACATTTGCAGGATGTATTTACTAAATATTGCAACCAAAAAGTGATTTTGGAGACCAGAAAAATTGCAATATGAACAAGTAATAGAAAATGGATTGCAAATGGGACTTTCAGCTTGATCTTTAGCACAGCCCTGACAAAAACTGTGCTTCATTATGGGCAAAAGTTGAGGCTAATCCTGGAGGTATCTGTTGAACTGGCAAAGATGGGAGACCTTAAGTAGCCACGGATGAACACAGTCTTCATAGTTTGGGAAGAGACATAGGTATTCAATTCAGCATCAGTGGAGACAACCTTGAATACTGAATCAGCACAGAGCTAATAAGATTTTTTTTTTTAAACAGATTAAGATCCATGTCTAGTCAGCTCTAATATTTTTTTGCTGTTGTTGAACAGCAAAAAGCCATTTCAGCTGCAGGCATGAAATCAATTATTTCATGATAAATAGCAAACAGTCCCCTAGGAATTAATGGAGAAGAAATGGCACATCTAGAGTAAATGTAGGTGAATTGCTTTGTTTTTTTTCACTAGGAATTGGATAAGCCCATGAATTTGACTGTCATATTATTGACAGAAATAGTGCTAGTATCTGCCTGAAATTATAGTTTGGCTAGTTTAATCAATTAAATATTTTAATGTAAGGTAGTTTACAGTGAAAATAAAAAGTGTATCTAGCTAATGCTTTCTTTGCTCTATAACAATGTGAGAGATTTAACCCCCTTACAGATGATCACAAAAAATTAACTTAAAGAATCATCTTAAAGGCTTTATTTATATATAGCTTTTTGGCCTCCTAAGAATTATTTCTAAATGGAACAATTTGCTTATGTGTGTAAGCAAAGTCACCTGTATTTATCAAAAATGAGTGAGATGTCTTTAACAAAGTTCCTGCCTGCCCTCCTTCAGAAGTGTTCTAAACCTTTGACATATTTTTTTACATTTAGGTTGTTTTTTGTACTAGCTATCTAATTTTTGGGTAGTGAAAGCTGAGTATTATTACTTAGATGAATGTACTAGACTCTTCTAAGTTTGCATTGAAGTCATGACAAGGAGCTTGCCGTTTCCAACCCTTTTGCACAGCAGACCATATGCAAGATCTGTTCTGTGCTACTTGCGTGCACAACAACATTGGCTGCATTACAGGAATTTCATTAAAAAACCCCAAACAAACAACACCCGAAAAAACCCCACAGCGAAACAGCGCAGCCTCCAGACCCAAACAGGGAGGTCATCTCCAGCAGCAGCTGGGCTGGCTGCCGGCGGCCGCGGGAGCGGAGCAGGGAGCGGAGCAGGGAGCGGAGCAGGGAGCGGGGCTGAAGCGGAGCAGGGAGCGGAGCAGGGAGCGGGGCAGGGAGCGGGGCTGAAGCGGAGCAGGGAGCGGAGCAGGGAGCGGGGCAGGGAGCGGAGCAGGGAGCGGGGCTGGAGCGGAGCAGGGAGCGGAGCAGGGAGTGGAGCAGGGAGCGGGGCTGGAGCGGAGCAGGGAGCGGAGCAGGGAGCGGAGCAGGGAGCGGAGCAGGGAGCGGGGCTGGAGCGGAGCAGGGAGCGGAGCAGGGAGCGGGGCTGGAGCGGGGCTGGAGCGGGCGGCGGGACCCGGCGGGGCCGGAGCTGTCCCTCGGCCCGGTGCTGACGCGGCACAAGGGGTGCGCCCACACTCACTGCAAACCCCTTTTACTCTGTCACCTTACTTACATGAAGGTATGCGAAGTATGCAGCCTAAAAAGATAAGTCTGGGAAAATAAAGATAGCTCTGGCATAATATTTATTTCTTGGGAAAAAAAAAAAACCCAAACATTTAAGGAGGCAGGAATCTCGCCAAAGGTGAGGTATTCCTTTTTACCACTTGCCGTTTAGTAAGTTACTACTAACACCCAACAAATCACGGCAGAGATAAACAAGCAGGAGTAATGAAAAATCAAACTCCAATTGCTTAGCTCTAGCAATAGAGCTTTAGCATAGGCTGTTGAACGGGTTTAATGGAGGAAATCAGCACACCTGATATACAGATGTATTCTGACGCCACCTATTTTGATATTAACATTCAACTTAAAGCAGAAAGCTGGATGTAACTGATTTTGAAAAAGTGGAAACTGGAAATCAAATTTCTTGGTTCTCACTGTTTCTGTTTGCCATTTAGTTTTAATGGAATTTGCTTACACTTGGGACCTCAGGTTACTAGCCAAGACTGTACACTTGAGTCTAATTTGCTGACAAACACATTAAGATTTTTGTTTAAACTGTTCTCATTCTATCATCTTTTTACCATTGACTAAGACTGTTTTTTAGTCATATATTACAGTGAGTAGGGATGGCCTTCCTGAAGGCAGATATTATCTATCAGATACTCAGATTTATTTGAAATTATGACAGGCACAAAATTCAGACATAATCTTTATTCACACTTTTAAAATAATTTTTCTATCTTGGCTTCATGTCAATTTCTATAGAAATTTCAGAACTGCCCCTCTCTAGAAACATCTGTATTAATGTCTGGTTTTATGTAAAGGTTATGCCAGTATTTCCCAAACTTGAGGAATCAGAGATATTGTTAGGGAAAGGAATCCAGCCTGTTGTTCTTTGCAATACAGTAACTAAAGGTCTGCATATCTTAACTGTCATTTCCTTATGTTAGATGTCACTCCAGGATTACTTTTGAAACTTTATCTGTAATACTGCAGTTTCAAACCCTTATTAAGGCATGATGTATGCTGTAACACATATACAGAGTACCAGTGCTCTTCAATAAATATGTAAATGCCCTCACATCCCATTTAGGAAGGTCAAATTGCAATTGAATACAGACCTGATTCACAAAATATATTATCTATTATTAAAATACTATTAAAAGGTACTGCTGATGCTGCTGTGAGCTCAGAATAACAGGACAGTATATGAGAATATGCCTGTAAATTATGGGAATATTCCAGTTTAGGGCTGTAATTCAGGCTCTGCTTTTAGCACAAATACCTCAGGCAGGTGCTGAACAGGGTGTTCAAAGAATGTCTTTTTTATCCCAAACTGTGAATTGGACAGAAGAAGGGCTGAATATTCCCTGTTCTACAGAAGACTGGTTTTGTTCTGTCACAAATAAATGTCTACGTGCTTATGGTCTATTACAATTAGGGTCTATCTATGTTACAGGGCCTGTTTTTTTTCCTCAGGAAATCAAAGGGAGGTTTGCTGTTGCCTTTAACCAGAACGCACCAGTGGAGTTTGAATATTTTAGTCAGCTCTTTGGGGGGGAAAGGGAGGGCAGTCGGACAAGCCTTAGTCTAACATTCTGCCTAAGTTTTGATATTTTTCCAATTTCGTATTTTAACCAGTAGATGTCTCTGTTTTATCAGCAGCTGTTGACAAGGACACGCTATTCCTGTTGTCACAACACATATTTAGTAGAAGAACCATGTGTTTCCCATGGAATGAATACACGTGAATGAAAAAATGCTGACTTAATGCTCTCAGCATACCCTGACCAACCTAGGAGCTATTTCTTTGTCCTGGGTATCTTTATATTTGAGATCCTGGATTAGGTCATCAGAGAGAAAAAGTACTAGACTGGATCTACACTGAGTCCTGAACTGCATCAGAATTTTTGTTTGTGGGTTGCTGCATCCTGGTCAGGTGCTCTCTTGTAGAAATACCTACAGAAACTGTTAGGATCTGTTGTTGTGCCATATCTTTATTAAAGTAAGAGAGCATATAATCATAGAGAAGAAAAATGTCGCCTATTTTAGATGGCAGCTGTTCCCACATGAAAAAACGGTATGTTGGGGCTTTTTTTTCCCATTGAGACCCAAGTCAATGTTGGAAAGAGAACTTCTTCAGCTGGATGGAGCGTGCTCCTCAAGGACAAATACATGTTACAGACTTCCCCTGTGTGTTCACACTTCCACACACTCTGCTGTTTCTCCTACTGTCAAGTGGAACTATAGGTGAGCTGGTTTTTAGCCTACGTTTATGTGCCAAATGCACTGCGATGAGAGGCATAGATGGCCAGTCTGAGTCATCAGTCCCGTGTCACTGCTTCCACCAGGCTGGCCATTTCTGGGAGCCAAGCAGAACACTAAGTAGCAGAAATATCAGCCTTTACTCTGAAATGGCTTATTATTAAATACAGCTTTTCCCCAAATGTCTGAACAATGAGAACTTGAATGTAGAAGGGGACATGAGTGTTGAATAGTTGCAAAAGAAGGACCAAATTGTCTGTCAAATCTTCCTGGTTGTCAAACTGACAGCCAGGCCACAGAAGCCCCGTAGGTTTTCATGACTGCAGCTACACAGCAGAGTTTCTACAGCTCAATCAAAGCCTAAGACAAGAAATAAACCTGGAAATAAATTTGTCAGGTATGTACAGCTATAATGCAGCTATCTGCAGCAAGGTTATGGACAATAAAATTCATCTTCAAAGAACCCTTGAGCATCAAACAAATGCATTATACTCTGGGTAGGCTTCAGGAAGTATCTTTCATAGCCAACAATTTCATAAAACATATATTTTTTTTCTTTTAACTGCCAGCATCTGGCAATTTATGATAGAGAATTGGAAGAGAGTCTTTGGGGTATTTACAATTGCTTCTATCTACACACCAATTACATATATTTCTACTTCTGAAAGCTACATAAAACCCCCACACCCACCACCACAAACTCAAAAATTTGCTGGAAGGGCAATGTGATTCTTTATTTTGTATGATCTTTATGATAAGGGATAGAACTGCATGAGTAATTAGAGAATAAACAGGTTTGTGTAATTACCCACTCAGAAGTGCTAATCAAAACAAAATAAATAGTTTTGAAAAATCTCTTACTGTGGAACATATATGACATAACCATGTAGTTTGTAGTAATTACAGTAATGGCAGTGCTGGAAGACAACAGTATAATTCAGGTACCACCTGGAATAAACTGGAACCACTCTGTATAAGGAATATATGTAATATTACTGTATACTGTTATATATGTTTTCTCTGAGATGTAAAAATACAGGTATGTTCTTTCAAAAGGATTATTAATTATTGATCTTGCAGACTAAAACTGCTTCTGCTTTATTCTGGGTCCTTTATGTCCAATTATTTTTCTGCAAGCTGTATGATGAGAAACACGTTTTTATGGGAAAATACCTGGCCTACTATACCTAGAAGCTCACTGACAGTGAAGTATTTCATTGCTATTAATAGAAACACAGCACTGGCGCCATGGCTGAGGTTTGTTTTTTTTCAAAATAATTTATCTTAGTAGTCATGGAAGTACACGCTCCTATCATCGTTCCCTGTTCCTTTGAGGCATAAGACGTGGGACAGGTGATTTGTTGCCCTCTGTACAATACATTTGACATTATAACAGAAAAGTTAATATTAGCCTGAAAAGAAATAACTGGCAATACTGCTTTTACTGTCATACAAAATGGAGAAGTGGATGTGATGTGGAGATTAAGGAGTCAAAACACAGGAGTATTTGAGGTGCTTTGCAAAATTTGGGATCTTGACTTCTGAGTTGAATTTTCAGCATCTAAGAAAACACCCCTCTTCTTTGGGCTCCTGTTTATATTACAGAACCTCATCCTTTTGAAATATTTCCATTTAGACAGAAAATGGGAACCTAGTTTGACAGGAAATAGGATTTAGAAATATGGGACTATATTAACTCACAATGATTGAAGGAAATGCGCCATCCTCCATCAGCCCTAACATCACCATTTATGGATACATTTCTGCTCAAACAATTAGCTCCCTGCTTCATTTCCATATCCTGGTTCACTTTCAGGTTCTTTCTGGAGGCACATAATCACCTCTGTGTGAGATGAGATGAATATTCTTGATAATATACTCCAAGACACTAATATGGACAGAACAGTGAAGTCTAAAAGCAGGAACAAGGATGCTGAGACCAGATTTGCGATGACCTCCACCTCTGCACAAGTGCCCCTCCTGACACTTCAGAATGGGAGGGACTTTTAAGTAACCTGTCTATGTGCTTGGACTGAGCCAGAAAAGTCATTTTCATCACTTTCACCAGCACACTTTCAAATGTACCTTTTATAGCCACAATCTGACACCGAATCTGATTTACAAGAGAAAGCACTCATATAGCAACTGTGCGATGTTACTGTACATATCTGATGCATCTGTTGGGGGAAGCCTGCTATATGTAACTCAACAAGACAAACAGTTATTTCTATGGATTTTTATCTGCAGGAGGCTTGTTTCAGAGCAGCATGATTTGGGTAAGAGATTCCCCTAAAGGCATGTGAAATCGTGAAGGAGGAATAGTTTCCAAATCTCTCTCAGTGGAAATCAGAGAGCCAAACAGTAAAATGGTGCCAGTAAAGAAAGTGACGAACAGATGTACTTTCATTGTCTGATCCTTCCACTCACAGTTAGTCTTTCAATATGATGAACACCATTACTAACATCAAAACATGCAAATAAAGTTGCATTGAAAATGTTAAACATCAGCAGTGTTAGTAGGGTCACTAGTTTCACACTGCATCTGGAAGCTGGGATGAAAAGGGCTTATGTTTTTATCTTTACATCAAAAGAAAACATGTTTTCTCTGAAACACCCTGTCAAAAGGAAAAGCTGCAGTCCCCTCTCCATTATAAAGCATTGGACTTTTATTAAAATTCATTTAGTGTCTAACTTTGTAGCTGGAAAGAGAAGCAGTATTTATTTTGGAGTTGCCAATTACTTTGGATTTTGACAAATGACTTTGATTATTTGCTTATCAGATTTACTTAAGAAATGAATTGTATATTTTTTTCCAGAGGGTGTTACAATTCCTAAACAGTTTCATCAATTTTCCATTAATGTGCCAGTCAACCTTAAGCAATAATTACTAAAGCAGAGGCATCATATTAACCTCTTGATACCAGCAGCTGGAATTAGCATATTAGCACTTAAGCAATGTAAACATCAGCCCATTGGTGACAAGGGATTAAACTGCAGCATGCTGTGTCTGCTGTGAATGAATTCACTATAGCTGGCCTGGCATATTTTCTGCAGTGCACAAATCCTTATGGAGATGCACAGAAGTCAGTTGGAATACCCTCACAACTTCAGGAGCCAAACCCATGTAAAGCAGGAGTCAGGAATTAAAATCCTACCTTGATTTGATGTATCTCAAAGCAGCTCAAATGAATGATCCTTCAGCTTCTCTTTTGTTTTATTTTTCTGCACTCTATGCAGTAATTACTGGGGGCTTTTGCACAGAACATGTTTGTGCATATTATCAGCAAACATTTTTGATCAGTAATTTGAACCTCAAGATATGCTTCAAAATCTGATCACCACAGTAATCCTAGATGTAAGAACCCCATTGCTGCATACTAAAATATTAAAAAATGGACATGGTAGAATTATAGTAGCAGCAGTACAATTTTAAACACAAATGTAATGACTAAATGATTTTTTCAGTGAGATATCTGGCTCAACAGTTATCATTCATTTATTCTTCCAACAATATTTAAACATCACAGCAAAAGAAAGGAAGCATCAAACATATAGGCATAGATACTTCATATAAGAATTTCTAGTATTTATTAAGCATATCAGAAGTTTTACAGGAATAAAGTTATGAAAGGAATTTGTTGTTCTGCATTATTATTGCCTTAAACTTTGACCTGTGAGTTATCAAAAGTTGCAGGTAGGTCCTGAAATTGAAAGTAGGTGGCCGTTCTAGATTTGAGCTGTTTAATTTTCAAGAGAGATGACAAAGAGCTCCTGGGGAAGACTGTGGAATATCACGCACATGGCCTCACATTTCCTACCTCAAATTTCCTGTTGTATAAAACTTCTACATAAAAACTACTGTATAGTAGCTGCCAACTTTACATCGGTCTTACCAGGATCAATTAATTATGTCTGGCATTCAATAAACTTTCAGAGATCAGCTCCCATTTAAATCACAGCATCTTTCTGGCTCTCTTTCTTATGCAGGAACGAAAGATAGGGTGGGTTATTGTTGATCATGTACAGCCACACAGGCACTCAGAGTTTGCTGGCCATAGTCTAAGGACCTGCACTGATATTCTTATTATCAATTTTTAAATGGTTCTAGAAATGATTACCACACTGGACCAATAGTCAGCACTAACCACAAATGCACTGCCTCTCTGAAGTGTCTGTTTGCATGACATGACTTTGGGGCATTGGATAACTTGGTTTTCCTTATAATTAATTACTTACTACTGTTTAAATTGTGTTGCTGGAAGAATGCAGTTCCCTTTGAAGTGGGCTCTTTACAGGCAATTGGCAGACTCTTATTTGCATCTAGATTAATCTTGGTACTAAATGAACACAATAAATAAAATGGAAAGATGGGAAGACAGGGACCCTGTCTTTACCAGTTGAAGCTTGGTATCACATATTATTTATATATTTTTCATATGAGTCTCTTTACACGGAATGGGGGCCTTTATGAGTTCAGGGCATTGTGTAGCAACAGGTGCTCTTTAGATGGTTAAAAACCACAATTTATTATTTTCTATGATCATTTAGTTTTGTATTCGATTTATATATGTAAGAACTTTTCGCAACAGTAAGAAAGGCAAAAAAACCCCTTAGATTAAATGAGAATTGTGTTATCACATTAATAATAATTTTCATTTCTCACAGTGAAATAAATACAATTCTCAAAGATAAGGGCAAGATTTGAGATGAGTAAACTGATCTAAAGGCCCAGAGTTTTTATAGCTCATTTGCTTGGAGTGGCTTATATAAATTCTGTTCACTTTCTTCCCCATCTCTTACAAATATCATATAGTATTTCCAACAAATCATTGGCCTTCCCTTCTTTTCCCTCCTGAAAAATACTTGTTTGCAGAAGTTCTGCCAAAACCATGAAAACATGACTAATGTATTTATTTCATACATTTTCCATGCCAGAAAGAAGTTGCAAGCACCCCATTTGAAGAAAAGCCTGTTAGGAAACTTGAAATGAAAAAAATAATTCATTTTTCTTTGCTCTCCACTGGTCTGTGAAGCTGGAAGTCTGACATTATTGGTTATTTTCACTGGACCACCTTCTCACTGTATTTTGTAAGTACATTACAATTCCTGTTTACCAATTTATAAGCTTCCACTTCAGCAATTTATATGAAGAAATAACCTGTAGGTGCATGTATATGTCGTTATCTATCTTAACTACATCATCTGCAAAAGCAGAAACCTTAATTACCTTAATGCAATCAGGAAAGGAACTTCTGAGTCCTTTCAATACAAATGCCCTACTAATGGCTTTTGCAGCTGATCTTCAGAATGCTGAGTTGAAACATATGAGAACAGCTGATACTATGCTGATAGAAAAGAGGTCAAATCTTTACAGGGTCACATATGTTACTGCTGAAAGCTTAAGCAATTGCTTGCATGCAGGGTTATTTATAGTGTTGAAGAGTGAACCAATAGTATTGGTATCTGATCCATACCTCAGATAGATAAACCAAACTTTGTGCCAACTCGGGAGCAGATGTCCATGAAACTCGTCCGGTTGACAGATGCCATAAAGTTTATTAAATATTGATGGCCACTTAAGCAGATTTTCTCTGCTAGTTTCTCTCTGGAGCAGTCACAAAATCCCAAATTATCTGGACTGCATTATAGTCCATGAAATACGCTACTTCAAAGTCTAGGGAAGGCTGCATCTTGAGCACTTTCATCAAGAACCTTCTTCTTTCTGTATTCCCCACAGGTGTCAAAGTTATCTCTCACTTGGAGCAAGACTTGTATTGGTTTCCCTTTAGCACATTTTTATGTTTGATTATCCTACTTTAAAAATGGTTCTCGGATGTAAACATGTGCTGCTTGGTTATGAATACAGCAATAAAACAACAACACAATGCAACAATAAAACAACTGTAAAAATAATATGTCTAGTTTATGAATAGTAGTAAAATCCCTTTGCTTGGACCAGGGATTCTTAAACTGCATAACACTTTACTGCCATGAAAGACACATAAATAATTCCTAGGAAGCCAATAGCTCCCTTCTGAGCAGAAATGTGACTGGGAACTGCTGTCATTGCTGCCAGCATTACCAGAGAGATGGTACATGAGAAAAATAAAGTTGGGGAATTCTGGAAGCCTTTGTATTTTGCAACAGTTAAAACTATGCAGTTCAGAACAATGAGCAGCATCTCTCCAGGACACATGCAGGAGGCTGTGCAGCATAGAAGCAGAATCATTATTTATAATGAGCCACTTCACATAGCAGATTATGTGGTAGCCTCTCATAACAGAGTAAAATAATTCCACTGGTGTGAGCTTAATTTTAAAAGACATCTGCTTACAATTGTAAGGGATAATCTTTTGCAGTGATAGGGAATATTTGAATCTCGAGCAAGAGACTGGAGTGTTGGCTGTGACTACCTACAATTACCATTTGAACTGTGTCATACAAAGATACACTTCCAGATCTCCACAGCTGTTCATATATTCATGTACTGTATGGATGAGGAGGCCAAAGATATCTGCTCAGACTACTTACCTCTCACAGACTTTTAGATGCTTTGAGTAATCTAAAATGTACAAAGTATACTTCTAAAACAGACAGAAGTACCTTGTCTCAAGATTACAGACTGAAGAAAAGTCACCAAATCTCAGATTTGCTCTTACTCAAAACTGCCATTTACAAATCTCTAGATTTCATGAGAGCAGCAGATGGTGAAAATACATTTCTAACTCATTTATGTTCCATTTAGTGGCATGAATTCTTTTTGCTCTCCTCGTAAGTATCCTTCCAACACAATTCTAAAATCATTTCCAAAAGATGAAATTGGTTATGAAGTTGGGGTTTTTTTCTTCATTTCATTGTGTATGGTTTTTGAAGTGACAAAGAAGTAAAGCTTCACTTATATTTCAAATGCAACGCCTGTCAGCATTTATATATATTAGACATGTACACACATGTTCACATACACACCCACAAATCTACATATATATGCACACTTATACCTACAGAGATCCCCTTTAAATATCTACAAATCTGAAAGACAAAAGCTTAATTCAGGAGCATTTAGGGTTGCTGGCATAATGCTAAATTCAATTTACTAAACCCTTTATGCAATATTTTATTACACAAAAATTGTAGATATGCCAAAAGTAACAAAGAGGATTGTGTGGAAGATTTAATGAATTTATGTCGCTCTGGAAGCCTGAATCAAACATGATATTCCTGGAGCTTAATTTGGATTGCTAGTGCTTTTTAAAGTAATTAAGAGCATACAGTTAGGAGACATTTGAACTGGGCTGGAAATACTCTATGGAAAAATACAGTTTGTTGCATATCTTTTCTGCATTGTGTTATTTTGGGTCCCTTTCTTTTTTTAGTTCATACCACTCTGCCCAAGACTTTCGCTTTCCATATATCAGTTCTCAGTTCCCACCAATTTCTGTAAGAATTGCACCAATGGAGAGTGGCAAGAAAGCAAGCTCAAAAATAACAAAGAAAGTGCTTACACACCATGGTAAAACTCCATGGGCTCTAAATATTTCGGGTAGATACTTGTGTAACAAGTGCATACAAAGTGATTTTTGTTCATTCAATATGATGAAATACCTGGAACACCCTTCTCCAGGGTTCTTTGCCTTTTTTTTTTTTTTAACCAATTCATGGTATTTCCTGATTTCCTTTTCCAACCTGATCTCATTTCAACAGTTCTCTTTGTGAGTAAGATGAAATGGAAAACATCTAACAGTCAGTTCAGTTCCAAATTGAGTTACACAGAAATGTTTTTATTGTTCTGTGCTTTATATCCACTTAACAAAGCCAAGCATTAATGGACTCAAGAGAAAGAAGAAAAGAATAAAAGTATTACTAGACCTTACACTAGACCTTTTCTTGAGAAAAAAAAGCAAAATGAAAGCATCTCTAGACTGACCTGTGTATTAGAAGAGTTTACAACATAACATCAATATGTCAAAATTAAGAGTATCTACAGAATTCTAAATGAATCCTGGAGATACTTCACCAGTGATTTAAAGTTCATTATGTGTCATAAATATTGATCACTAGAACAGACAGGCAGGGATTTACTGAAGAAAATTTTGAGAGAAATGAAAATGAATAAATATTTCCTCCATGCCTTTTCTTCTGTTTTAATGGTAAAAGTATTTTGCTTAGAAACCAAAATGTGTCAGATATCCATTAAAAATGTGAAGATTTTTATTTAGAAGGAAAAGTTTTTCTAAACAAATTTCAAGCAGTAAATTTCTGACACTGTCTCCATTGCAAACTACGAATTGAATCTTAAGTGCCTGGACAAAACATGAGAATACTTCTGGGGGTACAGCACCACTATCACTTGCAATCTGAGTCACCGGTTGGAATGGTCACATTCTACCTTCCCAATTTACCTACTGTTTTGTCTCGGGCAGGTGAATCTCAGCACAAGTGTTTAACAGATCCATCACAATGGTGCTGTGTTCCAATGCACAGCAAATACTCAAATACTTGAATGCAAGGCTGACTCAGGATGTGCAGAACATCACCTCCTGGGGCACTTGTACATGCTCAGGCACAAAAGGATGAGTGCCCATCTTCCTTCTACTCTGATTTTAGTGGGATGACATTGTGACAGCACTTTCAAACGAGTTCATCAAAGTTAAGGGTGTGAAGTTTAGGTGGAATTAATTCTGATGTTCATGATATTCCCTGATACTTCATCAAATCAGAAATTTGTGTATGATCCTGTAAAGAAATTAAGATTAAATAATAAACACACCATATTAACCTTCTCTTAGCTTGTGTGTAATATAATACAATACAATACAATACAATACAGACTAATATGTATGGTAATATGAATGGGAATAGTAAAGTTCATTTTTTTAACTGCAAGAGAATTCTGTATTATTCAGTGGGGTATTCCATATTATTCATCTTCAGGCTAGAATGTGCAGTGGATTCTACTACTACCTCCTTCCCAAAATGCTATTTCCAACCTTTGAGCCTGTCAGTTCAGACACTTTTCAGACCACTGCCCACTTACCTAACTTGTATTTAATCAATTTGTCTGTGAGAATGTTATGATGGACAGAGTCAAAAGCCTTATTTACAGTCACTAATCTCCTCACATCCACCAAGAGAGCCATGTTATTATAGAAAGGTATCAGGTTAGTTAAGCACGATTTCCCCATTTGTAAATCTATCTCTCAGTCACCTTCATGTCTTTAATATAGTTGGAAACAGCTTCCAGGATTATTTGTTCCATGACCTTCCCAGGGACTGAGGTGTGGCTGACCAGTCTGTATTTTCTCCTTGCCGTTTTTGAAGATATGAGTGACATTTGCTTTCTTCCAGTTCACATGAGCTGCTCCTGATCACCACAACTTTTCAAGGATAACTGAGAGTGGCCTTGTGGTGTTATCACCTAACCCCTCATTGCTTGTGGGTTTATCCAATCAGGTCCTATCCATTTGTGGATGCCCAGCTTGTTTAAATATTTCTTAATCTGATTCTACTCCATGGAGGGTAAATTCTTCGTTTTCCAGAACTTCCCAGAGTTCTCATAGATCTTGTATTGCTGATGGCTGATCTTATCAGTAAAGACCCTCTGTGTTGGCTCAGGCTGCAGCTTCAATGCTGCTAACATGACTTGTATAAACTTTCACTAGTAATGGCTGGGTTAGAAATCATTTTCTTTGACACTTAAGTTCTAGGCTCATTTTTTCAACAGCCATTAGCCAGAAAAGTCTTATTTCTCCCTACCAACAGAGACTTGCATGTAGAACTCCATTCACTGTGGTGAAGATGTGGGACCAGAAACTTCAGGATATGCAGCAGCTTTGAAGGAGTAAGTCTTTGGTGAACGTAATCACATGCCACTAGTTCAACGCCACTAGTCCTGAACTAACTAGATTAAAACCAGCAATTTCTGTATGTGTGACTGTAACTCCTACTATTTTTCAGAATTCCCCCAATAAACAGATAAAAGGCATAAAGTGGCTCATAAATAAAGAATATAACCCATGGAAACAGTTGCCATAATTTTTTGTTTTATTTTACTGCTGAAAAATTTCCACTCTCAAGACCAGTTTTATGTTCCCTACAGAAGAACATCTTGTTACCACAAAGTACTGAAAGTCACACATTCTGACTTGTTAAATATGGCAGAAATTGATCTTAGCCCAGAAACTAAAAACCCACAGAAAAATTATCATAACTATAAACTGCATCTGAAGACCACCATTTCTTTTTTTGTGTGTGTTATGTACTAATATAGAAAATAAATTCAAACACGCATTGGAATGAAACAATTCAACAAATGAGTAACAATTTAAAGGGTTTCTTGGACTAGCCAGAGTGAAAAAAAGAATGAAACACAATTATTATAAAAAAGAACACTTGGGAAATACTTATTGTTCGGGAATTTCAGAGACTCTTTTGTAGTTTTTTCCATGCTGTACTAGCCTGATTTTCTCTCACTGTTGTTACCTGGAAACTGTAAGGAGAATATATTATATCAGGCAAGGAGAACTCCCTTTGCCAGAAAATACCTCCCATTTGTTTAGAGCTTTTCTAAGTTTAAACAAGAGAACAAACCTCCTATCATAACATAATAAACTTTTGTGTGTTCATTTTTATGTTTTATTGATATGGTAGAAATAAATCACTGATAGGCAAACATCAAAAAGATTTAGAGGCCGTATTTAAAAGGATACTCTTTTCTAAAAGGAAAGTCACATGGCAATCAACTGAAAGCAGACATTTCCAGAGGCAGGGATGGGGGGGAACTGTGCTGACAATGCCTGCACAGAGGGGCTCACTGAGTGCACAGGCACAGAAGGAAGGAGTGGGCTGCTAGGCTTCAGCACAGCCACAGAAAGCTTCTCCCTTTCAGCCCTGCTGTCCAGCAGATGCAGTTAATGCCAGCAGATAACAGCTACTAATGCGGCCTGGGATGACCAGAGGGATTGACTGTGTTTGCTGAAGGGCAGAGACCAGTATGAGCCAGGAACTCTTGAGGATTAAAGGAGAAAAAAATAGCAGGAAATATGCTGGGGCAGAAAGATAGCATCTTTTAGAACAATATGCTATTTTTCTTTGAGACACAAACAGAAGACTTTTTAAAAAAATTGGGGGCTTGATTACAGTACCCTGTTTTAGAAGCAGGGCTAAAAGCTACTTGCTTACCACTGTATCCACTAAACAGCTCCATTTAGCAACTACATGTTAGCAAAATATATGACTGACGTTTCTGAACTGTCATGGGTGCCATATGATATTTCCCCATAGCATATGGACTTAGAAATTATCTTCCTTGCCATGGGCTGGAGCAAGTGCTTCATTTTCTGAGCCTTTGGATGTATTTACATTGTAGGACTGTCACTCTACAGCCCATACCTAAAGCCCCAAGGTCATTAATCATCTCTATGAAAGATACAAAGCTACTGGAATAGAACACTGTCACCAGACAAATTACAGTATATTTCCAACCTTGTGTCTTAAATATTTATCATTGCTGTAAGTAGATTTGTGGGACTGTTCTTTTTGAGAATCTGAAGAAAGCTGCAATGAAGGGAAGCTTGTCACTTGTTCTATGAATAAATAGGGCACTTCAAGATCCGTCAATCTGATACCTTCCCAAAGCAATAAATTCAGCTTCAAAAGGAAAAAAACCTTCCACCTTCAGCTGTAGATTTAATCTGTCATAATTGTACGTGAATGTTTCTTTTGATGGTTTAAAAGCAAATTCTTAGTGAAAAGATTGGGCAAAAACATGAAAAAAATTTCTTTTACAAAACATAATGCTGTGCTTCACTTTGAAATCGATGTCATTATGCTCACATCTATTTCCAGACTTCATTAGGGTGTGTGGTAGAGAAATCCCGTCAAATCAATCAGAACCTTTGAAGAAAGGTTTTTCACAGTTGTCATTTATCCTGCCTGGTTTTGACTCTGTTTCAAATAACCAGGAGAAAAAACCCTTATCCCTCAGTAAAGACACCCTCATCCTTCTCTTGGTTGCTTCTTTCAAAACCAGGAGGTATCTAATACTTTTCAGGCCCCATTGTACACTTCAGATATGAAATTCAACTGTCATGAGACAATGCACTGCAGAGGTCAGTCCCCATGGGGAGGAAGTGGTAAATTAACTAGAGACAATAGACGCTTTTTTTTGGTTTTGTTGGGGATTTTTTGTTGTTTTTGGGTGTTCTTTTGGTTGGTTGCTTGGTTGGTTTGGTTTTTTCCCAAGGAATTGTCTTAAAGAAAGCAGAGCAAAGGGTTGCATGAATCCTATGAGATGTTGTCTTCTCTGTGTTGAATGACAAACTCTTTAAATAATCAGAAGGCCTTCTCCTAGGCTTCATAGCTATTCAGATGGCTATTTGAAGCACATCATTAATATTTTCCACAAGAAAGGAGGGGAAGGGAAGGGAAGGGGATAAAGGGATATTGGGCAGCCAGTGAACAGGGTTTAATCAGCAGCATATGTGTGTGTGTGTGACTTTGAGAGACTACTGATGAGAACAGGAACAAGAGCAGACCATAAATATTTGGTTTTTTTTTTTTTTTTTTCATAGTCTATTGTGGTTACAAGCCAAAGTGAGGAGTCCTGAATGAGAATGTTTCCTCATGCTTTTGCCTGATGATCAGGCTCATCTATGTATACTTTCAGTGCACATGCACAGCTCATATCCCTGTAATGGCAGCTTCCTTTTCTGCCAGAAAACCTGTGCAGAGTGGCAGGTAGTGTTTAATGCAACCCATGCTCCTGTGAAGGTCTGGAACTAAAGCGTGACTGGCTACAAACATGATGACATGAGAGAGAAACTGAAATGGCACACGAAAGAGATATTTCATATGATTTACATGCAACAAAAAGAATTGTATCCTGTTTTGACAGCCCATGCAAATCAAAGATATATCACATGGTTTGCTATTCAAAAGCTCAAATAAATACTGTAATATTAACAGTCCTGAAATAGTGTCATGGGAAGGACAGAAAAGCACAGCTAACAAAAGACACTAAGTTTCACAGAGTATCTTTGCAGTTTAATAGCATATACATTTGCTGGATCAGACTTGTTTCCTCTAGGTTTGCACTAAGCACACCTGCAGCAAGGAGTTGGTTGCCAAACTGATAAACTCTGCTTTTCACACATTCCAGAATCAGAAGCATCATCCTCTATAGTATAATACAATGACAAATTCCTACCCTTCAGGTCTTTTGAGTATTCCCTTGGACAGTTCCCTCTGATGCTGAGAAGTATTCACAAGCACATTAGCCAATGCATTTTTGTATGTGTTTGTGTAAAAACACAGTCCATAAGCTATATATTACTATGCACTGACACCAGTGAAACTCTTGTCCTCCTCTGCTCTGTTCTCCTGTGCTTTATCATGGCTTTAGGGTGTTATGCCTCATTACAATTTTAGTCTCTTCATATCAGCAGTTGACCTTTTCCTTTGTTATGGAAAACTGTGCATATTCCTGGAACTATACAAATGATAAATAAAAATCACCTAATCCCTAGCTGCATTGCCTAGCTGGTACACACAGAAACTCTCCACACTAAATTTTCTAAAATCATCATCTGCCCCTAGGTATTTATCTCTGTGAACAGCCCATGATCAGGCTATAACCTGGATAAGTTTACTGGAAGGATGCATTTTAAGCAGTTCAGAATAAATACACAAAAAACTTAATTTCCAGAACTGTCTAACAGATAAAAGTCTGTACAGAAATCTTGTTTTACCTCTCTCTCTACCTCTGTTCTTTTAGACTCTTTTTCTTGACGTTTTTAAGTTCATCCTCATAGCCACGATCTGTTTGTTTGTGTCCTAGTACCTAATGCATGACATTTAATAAACTAATAATATAATAAAGCCTAAAATGGTTCTGTTCTAAAATACTGTTGAAGAAACATCAGACAGTTTGTCATCCTGTACCAGGAAAGAATGAGTAAGTGCTAAAAGTGGCTTCACATCCTTTCTATATATAGAAATCCTATTACAATTACCCTTAACTGTCCTTTGCCTTGCTATAGTAGTTTCCTCTGTGTCCTCTGTACCTCCATAAGTAAACACAATAAGATGCCAGGGTTTGTCTGTGTATATAAAAAGAAAAGGCAATCCTGATCCACTTTTAGTGTATAGTTAATTTCCAAGCAAATCTGCGGTATCCTCATCTCATCTTCACCATTGTTTCACAGTTTGTATATGCAGTAACAGCTCTTGATGCTCTACCTAGTTTCACATTTTGAGAATTAAACTGTTTCTCGGGGTATCTTGCATTGCCACATCTTGTGTTTGGAGTACAAAGTATTCAGGAAAGTCAGGCAGCATTAACAGCTTCAGGAAGCAAATCTGTGCAGATTTCATGGCCTGCGAAGGGAATGAAGGTGGATTTTAGCGGAGGACCTGCCACAGATGGATAATAACTATAATAATCACCAGTGCATCTAATCACTTTTTTAGCCATTCTTTAAAAGGCTTTTTTGTTGACAAAGTTTTTTTCTTCCCATTGCTGTCAGTGCAGAGCCTGTTTCTTTCCTTCTGAAGAATAATGGTCAGTTAGCTGCTCATGGCTGAGCAAGGCTCATTAAAGGAATATTCTCTAATCATCTAGAACACTGCCAGTCTCCCCTTATTCTAAGCATATCATTTTGTGGAAACAGGATCAGAGATTAATTGAGTCAATTAGCAGCTAGATTTGCAGACAGTTTGGGAGACCTAAGATTTCCCACTTACAGTATTGATTTGTGTGCAAAATGGCATCTAATTTTCCACACTTCTAGGACTGGCAGGCATCCAGTCTGTTATTTTTCTATCCTAATGGCTAAGAACATGCCATGTGATCTTTGCCAATAAGCTGCATTTCTTTAATCTTCCTTCTAAATGCAGCCATTCTATTTAGGTACTTGGGGGGTTAATATATTTTTAAAAAATCAAGCTATGTTGGTAAAATACAGGCCACGCTTAAATCTAAAACATTAGCTCTAAATCAGGAGTTACAGTGCTTACCCAACTGAAAATGGGCCATCTTCTGTACTAATTGATAACTTGTAGATTTCTGGTGAATCACTGCTTCTCACAGAAGAGGACTAAACTAACATTAAATTTCTCCATATGCATATATAGTTTGAAAGTTTAGGCTGCTCTCTCTTCCTACATCTGGTCTTCGCCATTCCTTATCTTAAAGCAGAGCTCATGCAATTGACGGATAGCTTCTGGCTATTGATCAGGATCCCAAGGTTGGTTTCAAGCATTCAGAAGAGCACTGCTACCTTCTTCCTGGGTGTACTTAGAAGTACATGAGAACAATTTCATGAAGCTAGATACTGCTGCTTTACGGGGGGGAACTCTAGCAGAGAAAGTCCTTTCTATTTAATCTTTTTTCTTCCATCCTAACAGTGCTGAAGTACTTCCCAATCATCAGCAGTAAAAGACCTCTTATGTCTTTACAAGATGCAGAGGAAATCAACCATTTAATCTGTAGTTCTGTTTGGGAAAATAAATTATGGGGAGCTTTGACTTGCAGGAGTAAATAGTTTTGTGGCTAGCTCTGCTGAGGAAGACCACCCCAGCCAAACCATATTCTCCTCTTGCAACAGCAGGAAGTGTACACTTACTGCTGACTCTCAGCATTTCTATAGACTTACTTGACCTAAAGTCTCAGGAAAAATTGCTTTAGACACAACTTTTCCTGTAAGCAGTGGAATATCATGAAGACTAGCTTGTATGTTAATAAGAAAAGGAGTGGCCATTCATGTGTTTCTATGAATGACTGTCACGCATTTATTTCTGTCTAAAATAGAAGCTAGTAAGATAGAAGTGAAGGAAGGAGGAGAACAAACTTCAGTATCTGATCCAGATAGCATTTATGTCATTGAGAAGTGGGTGACTGATTTGAGTGGGCTTTCACAGGGATGAAGGAACCTCAGCTACAGAACTGAAACACCTCTGAAGTCATAGAACACAATCACCTGCTACACCTACTGATACTTAACTTCTGAGATTTCCTTACAGATAGCCCTCAGTTTGGAAGGTTAGGCAAGGCTTTTCGAAGATCTGCAACTCCTTTACTCTCTTTCAATAGAATAGGCTCTCTATTGCTCAGATTATAATAATAATTCTTTACCCTTCGATTACTCTTGCTTCAGCAAGGAATCAGATCCTCAGTGTCCAACATTTTCATCTAGAAGTTTTTTGCTGTTCATGTGTCTATAATGAAATTGAGAGTTTTAATCTGCTTGTTTACTAAGGTTCCTTAACAGCCTTAATATCCACCTCCTCAGCTTTCCATCAGCAAGTACCACTCTTCAGCGGAGTGGAGAACAGAGATAATTTCTTGAAAGAAAAAAACCACAAGTAATGCAAGATTGCACGAGCCAGCTCATTAGCAGGCTTCCTCTTCACTTCCAAAGTGTAATTCAAAGCTCTGGGCCAGTTATGCACATGAGTTTTGACTCCTGGGGATTATTTAGTGAAGGTGGTAGAAAATGTGCTATTGTGAGAAACCACAGCTTTCATTTAGTTAGCGGGTGCAACAGATTCTCAGCTACTTTGTGTAATCAGATTTGCCTCTTTAGCTAAATCATGGTATCCTGTTAGCTTTAAAAAAAATACATGAAACCTTGTTTCTAACCTAGCAGTTCTCTGCCTCTTCCTCATCTGTTAGACCAGATTACATGCTTGCTGTTTTCCTTTCAGACCTGAGATAGGAAAGCATCTTCTGTGCTGGTTTCTTTAAAAGAAGCGTTTGTCACTGACTCTTTTGTCTCTTCTTTTCTTCCTGTTATCAGCTGCCCTTTTGCTTCATGGCAGGCAGGTATTCTTGAAGGTGAGAAAGCACTATGAGAGGACCGCTAGGGAAATGGGAAACTTTCAGTGGGATGAATGAATCTGAATCAGGTGTGGCAGAGGTTCTGGTGAAAGTTGACCCCCACAGTTGCCATAGGACAGATTGCTGAGTAGACACATATTAAAAATATCATGATTAGCTCCTGTCTTTCTCAAAAGAGAATCAGCAACTTTATGAAGAAGGTATCTGGACTCTTGCACTGTACTGAAAAACAGCAAAAAGCAAGCCTTTCCAAAATTATGCATCTCGCAATGGAAATAAGATTCTTATTCCGAGTACCCTCCCATGTTTGTGTTGCGTTTTTCAGTAAAAAATTAAATTTTTTTATTCAGTGAAGCTGGCTATTTTGCCCAAGATTAAGGGTTCTAAGGATCATGAATACTAAATTCTATTTATGTAATACCAGAGTCACAGCAGACATACAATATTACAGGCAATGAAAAGAACATCCTTTAGGTAAAAGACCTCAGTGTATGGAAAAAAGGTTCTAAACAAAGTGCAAATTCCCCTTTCAGTATCTTTCAACTACTCACATCCTCCAAAGTTGTAGAAAAGAGCATAAACCTCAGGTTTGTAGCTATCTCAAGAAGTGTTATTTGTCTTTTATTTCTAAGAGTGGATATTAGTGGTGACTTATAGCGTATGGCCAAAGCCAAAAAAGCCCCACCTGCCACTGGATTTAGGTAGACATTTGTCACTGAAGTCTGAAATTACTTAAAAAATACTCAACTTCGGGAAGTACCCGCAGGGACCTAAAGTCTTTTGCTTCTTTCTCTTCCACTTCGAAGTCTCTCCTCTGATATACAAACCCTATAAAGCAGAAAATATGTGTCCCTTGTGATTTCTCTGATTAAGGATCTCTTTTTCAGAATGAAATGGCTTGGGGTGCTTATTACACCCCAGACTTTGTAAACCAAACCAACATCTTAGTAACACAACGGAATTAAAAATCCAGCTATACTTATTTGCCCACCTTAAAAACTATGCTGCTAAACACACTGCAATGCAAATGAGAGGCATATTAGCATATCTGACCACAGTCAGTCATTCTCCAAAGAGTGGTGTGTTTAGATACAAATGATTACTCAGTAATGAAATAGCAGCAGTAGTGATGAACCTATTTCCTCAGATCTAATTACGTAGGCTCCAAAGAGGTCTAAGCTATGTTCCCTGAAAAGCTAATTATTCTACCAAGAACGCTTTCTGCATTACAAATAAATTAATCCCCACAGGAACAACTGAGCTGAAGTAAATGTGACAATGTTTCTACCACAGGGAAAATGTTTCTACCACATTTGCTCCAGAATTTTTAACCATTCAAATACTGGAAAAGCTCATTTTGTCTCCTTGAAAATAAATACATTTTGATAAACAGTTCAGATTTTGCAAGTTTCTTGAGCTTTCTATTTAGTTATTCATTACAAGGACCATTTTAATCCCTTTTACATTTTCCAGAAGACATCACTTCTGGTTTTCTTTCTAAAGTTAGTCACTCATTACCTTTAAAGCACCTTAATAAATGCTTTAATATGGGGCTTTAATAAAAGTACTTAAAAAAAAAAAAACCGGTCTAAAACTGCAACAGAACTGAAGAGTTCTTCATATGACCTTAATGTAGTAATAAAAATTAATAAAATAAAAGTGATCCCATATGTAACAGATTATTGCCTAGAAGAAAAAGAAATGCTTATTGAGATCTCGAAGGCTCCCTAAAATCAAAAGGTACAAAGGGGAAATTGGCACTTGAGTTGAAAGCCCTCTGTTTAGAGACACACTGCATAACACTAGGTAAAGTTGTTAAGTTTGCTACTTTCCAAATGCTGCTATTTGAAAATATGCAAACTAGGTTTTCTGTAGCTTTTCTTCCTGGGGTACTTACTCTGTATCCTTTCTCCTCCTCACCTCTTCCTAAGACTAGCAGCAACACAGGTCGAAAGGGAGGGAAGGGGCAAAGCCCTTGAGGTTCACAGTATCTCAGATTTCCAGCTCTTTCCCTATTGTTAGGAAGATAAATGTACCCATGTATCTTAATGGAGAAACCAACAGATTCTAGCAGGGTCAGAGAGAATTGTCCTGTTCAGTTCTAGCAGCACCCTGAAACTCTTTGCCTTTTCTAATTTCTGTTTATTTCTCAGCTTTGTTCATGGAAGAAAAACACCAACTCTGGATTTAAGTATTCATAGATACTATATTCTTGTATCTAAATGGCTGGTTTATCTTAAGATAAGCTTAAGAAATTTTTTGAGATAAATAGCCACCAACCCACCCTACAAGTGAGAGCAAGGGAGTGAGCAAGGTGCTCTTTCGGCTTGTTAAAAAGCATTTCCATGGAGAAGCAGAGCCATCTAAAGCAACACTGTACTGCACTAAGAAGCTGCCATAATATATTTTAACTGGGCAAGTTATAGTATGATCAGAATAGTAAATAGATTCAAATATTTAAGTTTCAACTGACAGATTGAAGAAGAGAGCTTATACTCATTGCATGTGATTTTATAGTACCTAATTTTTGTACTTAGCATTACAATGAGGATTGATAGAGCTAATCCAAACCTTTCACATAAAATGAAATAACATGAAAATGAGAGGACATATGATTTATAAATTATGAAATTATGAATAAGGTTAGAGTTTTATGCCTAGGGTAATAAACACAAGAAATACTTAGTTTCAAACAAAATGGAACAAAGGGCATGATGGGCCTTTATTCCTCTGATGTATAGTCCTTAAGGATCTCTCTGGGATATTTGACATAACAATAAAGAAAAGAAACAGTTTGTTGAGAGATTACAGCCTTTTCATGATATTGACATGCTGAACTTAGTACGGCAATTTGACTAACATAAAACTTTAACTGAGATGAATGAGACTTCCATTTAGTTTTCTCTTTTAAAATCTGATCTCTATTTCTTAACTGAAAACAGCAAAAATAAAGGAAATCAGAAATGTAATTGTTTTTCAGTCCATTAGATAAAGAAATACGTGTGTCATTGACTAGGTAATAGCTTTTTCAGAACTAATGAATACTCAAGATTCGGTCTGGTGGTGATTCAGCACAAGAATATGGCAAGGAAAGAAAATACAAAATGCTATGTGGAAATCAAATATTTGAGCTGAAAGCAGAGGGAATTTTAAAAACAACTAATATGCTAGTGCAATAGCAGATGCAGTCTCCTGTAGAAACAAAGTTTCCCTGCTTAAATTTACGATTAAAATCACTTTACCTGAAACAGTGAAAACCTGTGAGGAAAAATGTACTTGATATGCTTCAGGCTTAATCCAACAAGCTGTTTAGTTAAATCCATGCAAGTTTTTGACAGACCTAACTGCCTTTCCTATGATTAACAGTCCACCTTCAGCTTTCAAGCCTTCATTCCTTGCAGGCTCTGATTATGGAAATGCCTGATACCTCCACAAGAAGCTGTAGCACTGAAGGATACCAGCTAAAGCAGGGTGCAAAGGTATGTATTTCTCAGCATCACAGCCGCTGCAGATGTGTCAAGCTTGGTTGCTGTTCTTTACATTGTTCCCTGTGCAATGCAGAGCCAAGTGAAGGTCCCAGCCTTCAAGGTATCTCCTCACTGAAACAAAATACTTAGTTTACAAGGATGTAGAACACAGCTGACAACTCTTCTCAGGTGGAATGGAATGATATGGCTACAGCTCATCTTCACAGAAGATAGGACTGGCACCATCTGACATTTAAATAAGACTGTCAGACACCTACAACGTGAAATAGAAAGCTCATTTCTTTTACCTTGTCTTCTTACATGGGTATTGATGATGTCGCTTAGTTAATGCATATGAATTTTCAAAACCAAACACACAAGTAGCTCACTTCTGTATCTGGGGAAAGGGTGGGAGAACAAACTGCCTCTCAAGCATTAGATACAGTGCTTAAGCAAGATAATAAGGTACATGTCCAGTTCTGGGCTCCTCAGTACAAGAGAGACATGGAGCTCCTGGTCCAGCAGAGGGCTACAAAGATGATTAAGGGACAGGAACATCTCTCTCACGAGGACAGGCTGAGAGAGTTGGGCCTGCTCAACCTCGAGAAGAGACAACCTTAAGGGGACCTCATAAATGTGTACAAATATCTGGAGGGAGGGTGTCAAGAGGCTGGAGCCAGGCTCTGCTTGGTGGTGCCAAGCAGTAGGACATGAGGCAATGGGCAGAAACTGATGCACAGGAAGTTCCACCTCAATGTGAGGAAGAACTTCTTTACTGTGCAGGTGACCAGGCACTAGAACAGGCTGCCCAGAGAAGTAGTAGACTCTCCCTCACGGGAGATATTCTAGAACTGTTTGGATGCAACCCTGAGCAACGTGCTCTGGGAAGTCCCTGCTTGAGCAGGGAGGCTGGACCACATGACCTGGTTTGGTCCCTTCCAACCTGACCCCTTCTGTGATTCTGTAACTCATTTCAGTTACAATGAAAAACACATTCAGAAAACAGAGGAGGTTAAGATGTAAAACTCTTGGAAGAAAATAACATGCCAAGTTGTTGGGGATGGAGGAGGAGAAGGACAGGGAGAGAAGAAAAGGTGTGAAGCAAGGGATTGACAAAAACATTTTAAATATCTTCCTTGTATTTCTCTGATTTCCTGCTTTCTACATTCACTAGTCCTTCTTTTATTGACACAAGAAGCATTTGATTTTGTAAAACATGGAATGGGAGGAATGAAGAGAAGTGCCCTTGAACCATTCTAGATGCAGAAATCACCTATGTCTGTCTTCTGGTTTTCAGTATCAGTTACCGAGAACAAGTAAGTAGTTTTTTGCCATCTCTGGTTGGGCAGTTCTGTTGAAAATGGCTTCCTTCTATAACACATAACCTGCTTTCTAAAAGAAAGGGCTGGATGGCTCTGAGCAGTGAGCAATTCCATCTTAACCTTGAATTTGTTTTGTTACTAGGGTGAGGCAGATTGCCAGTCTAACACTACAAGCAAACAAAAAATTGTTTGATAAAATAAGTCATCTCTTTTCTATGGTACTTACAAGGGGAACAGGTTTGATAGTTAAGGAGATAGAAACTATCCCTCCTCTGAGATACTGGTGGAATTTCTCCCAAAATCCCAGCTTCTGCATGGCTATTCAACAGCATGCCCAGGAGCTGGTTCCCGCTCATCTGTGCATTGGCCCTCTTTGTGATGAGGGCAGAGAAGGTGATCCTTGGCTTCACCTAGTGCAGACTTAGAAACTGATTCTAAAATTACTGATAATGACAGTGAATGCATGTAAGATTTATTGTAGATCATTAATTCGCTTATATATGACTGTGTAGAAAGGTACTCAACATTTTTTAGAACGGGACCAGTATCTCACTATTTGGGAAGATCTGCAGCATTACACTGTGTCTCTGAAGCCTGGGCAGATGAAATCTAAAGTGATGAATATTTCCCAAAAAGAATTTATCACCTTAGAGCAACAGTTACTGAAGAGTGAATGAGGCAAGAGAGAAAATTATGCTGATCAATGAAGCAATGTCTTTGGAAGAACTTGTGATTCTTCAGAGGTTAAATCAGTCATGTGACAGGGATCCTGTAAAATCTTTATTTCAAGTGCTTACTTCCATCAAGTTGTGATAAAATCTGATAGGTGGAAGTTTACAGGATAGCTTTAATGGAAGAACACTCTCTCTTCTGATTTTTAATTCTCACATTTGAAATTAGAATTCAATAAATTTGAGACAGAAAATAATTTTTCCCCATACTTCAATAAGCTTAGATTATACTGTCAGGATGGCCAAGCTGACAGTCTAGTTGTAGCACACATTGCATTCTGCTAACTTTAGCCAGGTTTAGCAAACTTTTAAGTCCAATGCTTTCCAAAAAGTAGCAGCAGAACTGAGGGTAAACAAAAGCAGTAGAAATACTTCATAGGTATCATTTTTTACGTATTAAGGTATTGGAAAAATATGGGTAACTGTTATGTGAGGCAATATGGATTTGCTGGAAAATAATCCTTTCTGATGATAAAATCTCTTTTTTGCTTCCCTTGCAATTTTAGCATGCACATACTTCCCACTGTAGTAGCTGGTTCTTTGATTAATGTCGGCAAAACCAAGCTGCCAGTAACTTTTCCTCAGATAACTGAACTTATTTCAGAGTGGCATTCATCTGGGCACATCTGCTCTTTGGCTTTTTTTTTTTGCAGAGGACTGGTAAGGCCAAAAAGCTGCGGGAACACCAGGGAGCAGCTGCACCATGTTGCCTGGACATGTTTCTTCCCAGCGCAGCCTGCTCTGGGGGCTGTGCTGGCTCCATCTCTGATCACTCCTGGTGAGTGTCCCCCAGAAATTCTCCAAGCATCTCTGCTAACACCAGCTGCTGGGGAACCAAATATATTCAGGCAGTCTGTCCTATTAACAGAGATTATGATTCATTTAAAAGCACAGAGGTAAAAAGCAATTAGTATTAGTGATGATATTAAAGTGAAATTCTTCTGGAGAGGAAAAACTAGAAGAGAGACACATTTTTGCCTGATGTTTTTCAGCTACCGAGACTATTTGTAGATAAAAATAAGTGATTCACCCTAAGCTTTTTTGTCACTTGTTATTTAAAGGAAATTATCATGGCTTGGCATTAGTTCTGAGGTATAATTCACAGTGTTTAAAATAATAAATATGTAAGATCCTCTTGGTAAACAGATCCATAGAAAGGGCAGGCAGATGGAGGTCTGCATGCTGTTTTGTTATATGTCCAGCATTACTTACATTTGGTAACTACTGAAACCCTTAAGCCTTAAATCTCCTCTTTCTCTTATAAAATACTGTGAGATTAGGAGGTCTGCACTAATCAAGTGCCAACAATAAAAAAAGCCCAAACCCATTGTGCAGCATACAGTGCTGGCCAAGTTAAAGGTGAGGGCATTGCCCAAATCCTCAAAGATTGACCTTAGGTATATTTTTCTCTGCTTAATACGATTTGGAAAATACAAAGGTAAAGATGTTTCTCTGTACCTGATTATTTGCTGAGAATAATGCATTAGAACAATGAGCATAAAAAGAATAATGCATTAGTTAACAGGAAGAAAAAGACCTTGTTAACTTGAATGCTTCAGAGTCTGGGATTCATACTCAGATTGTCTCTAATCTATTGTGAAAACAAATATTTGTTTTCTTTTTTAAAAAAGCTTCTTCATCTTACAGTTGGAGTAAACTAAGTGACCTGGGTGTAGATGCACAAAGAAGCAGATAATAGCAGATGAATCTCTGAGTGTAAAAGATATCTATTATAAGTGCAATTCCAACTTGGAGACATAACTTGTTCACACTTTTTTAAAATATCAAAAAATATTTAACTACACTCTTCTGTGCCCAAATACCTTCCCCAGTTTTCTTATTTGCCAGGAAATACAGCAACAAGACTTGTGAAATATTAATTCAATTTAAAAAAAAATAGGGTTTCATTTCTTGAAAACCTTTATTTCTGACATTTTCTAATGAAGTGCTTTGATTTGGTATTTGGAAGCTGCAATTTAAAATAATAAAAAATATACAATGAGGTACCTCTTTCCAAGCAGAACAAAATTTCTCTTTCATTCAAGATGAATTATTAAAGTTTTTCTCTTTAATAATTTCAAAAATGAAATTGAAAAGTCTACAATTACTAAATAAAAAAATAAGTATTCAAAATATTCCAGTTACTGTATTGATATTTACATTTCTTGCTTGCTTGGCTTCGTGCCAAATCTATATCCTCTTCTAAGAGATAAAAGAGTATTGCTTAGAGAAGTGCTAATGTCAGTTCATTAGGGTCCTGTGACTGAAGGCCTTAAGCTGAATATGTGGTACATTTTACCCTTAAAAAGATTACCCCCATATTAATTGAATTTCCTAAACATCCTTTAAGGAATATCACTACTATCTTACTTCTTTATTGAAGGCAAAGCCCATGAGTGTTTAAAATGAGGACAATTTTGCTGCATTAAGAATAATGATTATCAGTTATATTGAGGATAACACCATGCCACCTTATATTAGCTACTTGAAAAGGAAAAACAAAATTAACAAGGTCTACTGTTCTCTGAGCCTAACTATGTCAGTATAATAAAATTTGGTTTAAAATTAACTTTTGTTTTTTTAAACTTATGAGCCAGAGGCTGTCTGGATGGCTGCAATTTGGAAGAAAAACTTTTGGTGTGATGTATGTGCACTGAATGGGATGTGCTGAAACCAAAAATTCTGTAAGTGACTCAACTGAGAAGTATGCTCCAACTGTGAATGAAGTTCAGGGTAGTTTACTGGCCTCTTGATTAGTAAACATGAGATGGATTCTGCCATAGCAGGGCATAACATTCAGAATACTATGGAAGTCATCAAGGAAAAGAATTACAGCACAGAATTGGTCATTGACTAAACATTCGTTTCAGTTTTGGTAAAAGCATGAACACAATTTAGATGCAATTATCAGAACAAACAAGTAGAAATGGATACTGAGCCCCTCTCATGATTCTCCTGTCCACCCCACACATCAAAATGTTCTTGGGCTGAAAGTCAGCTGTAAGCAAAAGCTGCAAAGCAAAAAATAGCTTTCTTTTCTTTTCAATGTGAATGGAAATCCCCAGAATATCTCCATCCCCACCATACTCATTTAAGCAGAATGCCAGAGGGCTAACAGAAGATGGAAGTCAGTGAGTTTTTAAACCTATCATGTTTATTGTTCTTTTAGATTGAAACAGATTTCAGTGGAAATTTTAAAAGCCAAGAGTCATCTGAAAAGCTGACAGTATGAAGGCAGGAGTATCATACAGTATAGTATATTAGAACCTGAAAGTGTATCACTCCCTCACAAAATGCACATATTTTTAGAGGTACAAGCACTCTCATCTTGCCCTTGCAGTTAAGAGATCTTGTCAGTTCTGAAATTCAGAAGACGGGGTTTTGTCTTGGCCATGAAACATACAGCACATGAACATTTATAATGCAGTTCAGAAAAAGATCTCAGTAGGATTGGATCTGAAACCCATTTACATTAATTCCTGATTCAGAAATACTTCTGTAAGACTGCTCTCTCATTTAAAACTAAGGATTTAGATGCAAGTATGTGACAAATATGCCACAAGAATAGTTACAGAAAACTTTCCAGAAAGGTCAGCTTTTTGGTCTATAAGTCCTGAAACAGTTGCTTTGAGCAGCAGGAATTATCAAACATCTCGAGACATTCGGTTTAAAGATGCAGCTTTTGATGCCAGTCAAATAAATGCAAGTGTCAGCTTTCACTGGCTTATAACCTTCACAACTGTAACAAACAGCTTGGAAATGTGACAGTAGAGCATGATCATTGACCTAAACACAGGCATGCAGTGTCATTTAGGATGCCCTGCTGGACCCTGACTGGCCTCCAGCTACTGCTCCACAAGGACATGAGTCTTCTGTTGCTCTAATGTCCCATCTGCAAGACTCATGCAGATGCCGTGGATACCCCACCAGGGCATCTCAAATGATACTGGCTATCTACATTTAGGCAACTGAATGCAGTCCTCAGTGAGAAAAGAATGCAAGCAAAAGGATCCAAAGCTGATATCTCAGATCCATAATTATTTTTAATTTGTTATAATTATAAGAAGTTCACCAGTGATTTCAGAATGCTTCAGCTGGCAAGTATTCAACTGGAGTATGCAAACTGATTTTTTACATGTCTGCAATTAATTAGGCACTGGAAGTATTCAGCTAAGTCTTTCCTCAGATGAACATTTATAGAAAGGATAACATTTTGGTGCAATTCTTTTACTAACAGGCTGCTTGGGAAACTGCAGTGTTTTGTGAAAATTTTGAACTGACTGCTTCAAAACCTTGACAATATGTTTAGTCTGCATAAATGAGGGAAAACATATTTTGTTTTGTTCAGCATGCTCTAAACTTTCACAGTTACATAATTATCTGCTCAGATGGTCCCACAGTCTTATTTTGACTGAAAGGGAAATTGGAAATGTTGATAAAATAAACCCAGGCTGGAAGCTTGGCAGCTCTGCCATTTGTTGGAGAGAAAACGACCCAGGTTCAGGACTTTTTTAGCATGGGACATTTTTCACTGCAAGCCATTCCCTGACATAGTGATAGTTAGCTGCTACAAGGACATAAACATTGGCTGGACTATACTTTTCTGGTCTTCTCCTGAATAAAGATATTATGAGAGTGTTGAGCTGCGTAGTGTGGGACAAGCTGAGACTCTGGCATTTCATACCACCCAGCATCTGAACCAAAGTGCTTGATCTGATTTTGAAATGAAACAGCCCAGGGTTTTGTTTCAAAACTTAAAACACTCAGGAAGGCTCATTTTTTCTTTTCCAGTACCTCGTGTGTAAAACTAAGGTGTCAATTATTTCCTCTGCAAAGCATTTTGGTGATACAAAATGTGATGGGCTATTTAAGACACAGGCATGATGAGTCAAAAAGGACAGGTATAATCTGAGTCATAACAAGTTGGTAAAAATAGAATTGAATGAAAGTTTTCAGTTTATTTCTTGTCAAATATTTTGACAAACCCATTTCCTAACCATAAAATGGATTTCAAAGTGGGAAATTTTCTGCTGTGAATCCTCTGAAAATCATTATCATTCCTTAGTTCTGTACAAGCCCATACATTAAGGTGTAGTTGTTTATGGGGAACAAGGAGCTTTTCCTTGCCAACTCTTTGCCTTCATATCAGCCAAGACAAAGACGGTCTAAAAGTGTAACTGCCCTGCATCTTTAATCGTTGTGCTAGCAAAGAGTGAGATCTGCTTCTGGAGCTCCTGTTGTTAAAGCATCTTACATCCCTTGTCCCTAGGTGTAGATGCCATCATGGCACCCAGGGCAGCTGCAGCTTGCTTCATTAATTTTTCATATGTTCATCAACATGTCATGTTTTTCTGCTTAGAATTTCATCAATTGGTTCTTGACAGGCAATTTTTTTCACAGGAAAATCTGAACTGTCTCCTACTGCTGCAGCAATACAGAGCCAGGCTTTGGCAGATCTACAGGGGCACACAGAGACTATTTTCTCTTGCACAACCAGTGGTGTGTCTGCTCAGTATTCATGAATATGTGCAAAGTACAACTTGACACAGGTTTCTTAACTTCTGTGACTGCTAAAGAAGGGCATTTCTTTTGGCTCCTTGCATCTTAAGTTTCACAGTAAAACTTCTCTGTTTACTTCAATTCTGCTGGTTTCATACCTTCTCCGTTATCGGAGAGGCTGAACAAAGCTGTGCAGGCCATGAGGCACTGTCAGCCTCCCCAAGAACCCCCTGCCCACGGCAGGAGCACCTGTCAGGGCTCTCTCCACTCTGCTCAGGATGCAGGATCCCACGTCCGCCCACAGGGGCCACCAGCTGCCATGTGCTCTGCTGAGCCAGGCCCACCCGTGGCCCCAGAGCCCAGTTGGCCTTGTCCTGTCTGATGCCTGGGGAGGTGCCCGCTGTCTGGGGCTGCCCTGTGCCTCCCTGCTCCTGGCTGGGGTGCCATGGGATGAGCTGCCAGGTCCTGCCCTGCTGCGCTTGAGGTGCCCTGACAAGAACGTCTCAACTATTATTAATGACTGAAACTAAGGCAGAGGGAATCCACACCTTCATATGGTATTTATTTGGGAATGCCGGCTCCTGGAAATGGTTTAACATGCAATGGTCCCAGTGGATAATCACTTCAATCATGTTACTGGAATACCAAGGCTACATACTGTTAATCCAGACTAGGCCAGGAAATAAATGTCACTTTCTCACAAAACCCCTTGAGCATCCATAGTCTCAGAAGAGCACAAAAACTATGTAATGGTTAAAACTATGTAATGGTCCTATATAAAGAAATTAAAATTGAGGGGAATGGAGAACAGTGGAGTTGGGGATCCTTTGGATATGAACTGAACACGACTTTCCAGAGCCTGGCAGCCAGGTGTACATATGGGGTATCTCTCAGTGGCTTTCTCTGGTGTATTGACTCTTCATAATTCTTGGATTAAGTTTAGGACAAGATTAGGTGTGTCCACCATGCCTGTGATGGGCAGACCCACCGTATCTGCCTGCAGAAGACCCTGCCCATCAGGACTCAGCAAGACACAGGCTGTCTTAGACTGCACAGGCTACCCCATGGCATCCACCAATAGCCTTCCTGCCTTCTCCAGCCTTTCTCTGTAGACTTCTTGTGTTTTTATACACCTGTGCATTTAATATTAGCAGAAAGCTTTCCAGAATTCAAAGTCTGAGTATTTTCCAAGGTGTAGATCTAGAACCATACCATGTCCTTTCCAATGATCAAAACAGTTAACCTTGAAGACTAGAATGAAAGAATATTTTTTATTTCTAAGAAGAGCTATGTGCTGAGAGCACTGACAGATTCATGCTGCTTAGGACCTCCACTGTTCTTCCTGTATTCCAGGCAGAAAAGAGCAGTGGGACCATACATCCTTACAGATATTCAGTGCTAAAAGGATCCTAATTCTGCTGGAGAGGGGATCCCCAGGAAAGGTTTCTCTCTTCCAGTGCAGCCTGCAAACTAGCCTGAGTGTCTTTTCCTGACAGATGTTCTGCAGGTCGATAGGTGATGTTTCTGGGTTAAAGGCACTCCTTCTCTTAGATGTCTTTAAGATTTAAGGGATTTAAGGGATAAAAGTTTTAAACTTCTCATGTAGAAGTTTTTCTGTCAGTGGCACACAAATATCAGGGCTGTAGGAACACATCAGGACAGGCTTTTGCAGGACACTGCCCACTCCTCAGAGCAGAATAGAGTTAACTTTAAAAATACAATCTGTTTTCATACTGCATAATGCTTGTGATTAAACATGAATTTCTCATAGCTGTTAGAGCCTGGGGCAGTCACCAAGCCCCAGCTGATAAATGTTGCTTAAATGAAAAGACATTTTTTTGTTATGCTCCTGGCAATTCAATAATGATGAGGACAAATCTCTGGCAGGGTAACTGCCAGACCCTGCAAACTTTCAAAAAGAGTTTTTTTCAAATGTCGTGATAACAATAGGTCAAATCACTAATTTTCAGCCCAGAATCACATACCACAAGGATAAAGCTCATTTCCTTATAACTCCTACATGACACTGCAAAATTTTCTGCTTTATTTTGAAAAACATACCAGGAACACACAGAGCTTAAGTAGAGAAATAGATACATAGGCCCTGATAAATGGCATGACTGATGAGCCATTATGTTTTGTGATAACACCTCAGGGCCTCTGACAAGAGTCCTATGGTGAGAGGTGCTATGGGCACGTAGCAGTACAATCACATCTGCTCAAAGACTTTGCAGTCAGAAAAGCAGTTTGCAGCACAAAGAACAGTCTAATCCCTGTTCTGCATCCTGATGAGTGAGCTGTAAGAACTGCCTTTGGTAAGCATGAGAGGGGAATAACTTACTTCACTGCTGTGTAGGCTCTAGCATTATAATTATATTATAAATGTCATGTCACGACACAGGATGTTTTATAGGCAAGTTTGTTCATATATCCCCTCGCTGGAGCTGGGAAAACTGTTCCTGATGAGTAAGTTGAATTCTTCAGCAGTTTTAACTTTTAGCATTAATCATAATGATAATAAAGTTCATGCTAATAGATGCATTCTATAATTTAGGTATCTAAATATAGCAATTTCCTGAGGCTCTGACAGTGTGAGGTATTAGCCTTTCCTGACTGGTGTACTGAATGGGACTTTCTGCTGGTAGCAATGTGAATCATGGATTTAATATATGTAAATTCTTTCATGTCAAATCTCTTCATGGTTTACAACCTGCCTGCTTAGACTCAGAATCTCTATTTGATATGGCTATGATAATAAGTTTTGCAGTATTTTCTTATGGTGGCATACCATGAGGGGAAAGGGTTGTTACAGGTAACAGGGGAAAGGCAGAAGCTATGTGTTCCCCTTTGTAATACAAAATAAATGAAAATGAAAAACAAGTGCAATCTCTAAAGCACTATTAGTTTAAATTTATGAATAATTAGCTTTCTAGTACAATAAGAAATAAACATAATTTAATAGGCAAACCATAACAAAGGGAACTTGAAACACGTTTAAGTGATTAAACAGCAGAGATCAGCAGGTTTCAAAATGAGAAATCATTTTAAATACATTTTTTTAAAATTATTAAGTGGATTGCTTCACTTATTAGCTTAAAATTTTTATTCCCCAGAAATTATGACTCGCTTTCCAAAGAGGACATACATAGAGAGAATATACAAGCTATTTCTGCCATGATGAAAACTGGGAAAAGGAAGATGCCCAAACCTCTGCCTTATGTGAAGGCTATTGCCCAGCCAAAAGAAAAAAAGAATAGACAGGTTTTTTGTTACTGCTATAATGTGCAGTTTCCAAAGAGGTGACAGGAATGTGTTTGCCGAACACACAGCATGTCTATGGAAAACAATAATCCCCTTTACTTCTTAATCTTAGGGAGAAAGTCTAGAGCTAAGAAGGAAGACCTAAGTTTAACCAGACTCAAGAATTTAATCAATTTTGGATGAATTTAGCTCTCCTTCCATGTAATCTGGTGGCAGGGTGGTGAGACAGCAATCTTGTGACAGGATATGTACTACTGAAATAACGAGTTGGTGACCACAACCTGACCTCAGATTGCTTCTACGTAAGCAACACTCTCTCCCGGATGCTTGTTTCAGTACCACAGAAATGAACCCAACAAATCTCACCTCCAGCCTGCTGTTCCTTATTCCTAACCAAGGGTAGCACAGGGCCCTTCAGTCCCACAGAGGGACACAGGCACCGCAGCCTAGAGTTACCTCAGAGTTCCTCAAAATGCAGGGAATATTGACCACGTCCAGGGTCCTGCTGAAAACAAACTTAGGGGCATCGGCACACAGCCTCCTTCTCCTTTCTTACATGCAGAAGACAATTTCTCCATTCCAGTATATCCTCTTTTTTAAGGATATGACCCAGCTTCATGGAGTATTTATGGTAATAATAACAGCAGGCATTAGCAGCGTTGCCTGGACGCTCTCCAGACAATAAACCACGTATGGGATTCCTGTTGGCAGGCTTTCACTCCGTAGCCAAGGGGAGTTAGCTGAGATGCCTGCAAAGCACAGACCTACAGCTTGGTCAAACGGTGGTATTTGGATAGGCCCTCCACAAACCATTAGGACAGAGGATGGAGGAGCACAGCAAGAGCAAATGCTATGCTGGTGAACATATGGATAAAATCTAGAAAACAGTCCCTTAATTGCTGGGGAAGGACAGGCAATTAGTGCCAAGAATATGTTTATTTCTGTGTGTGTGTACAAGAGTGCATCCTGGTATTCTGGCTGCTCTCCAGGACTCCCAAGGTGTGTGGGTAATTATAATAGACACACAAGTGTGACCTAACTACAGGTTCAATAAATTATCCTGTTGCATAGTTTGTTTATTATTTTCTTTATGATTTGTATATATACTACATATACAGTTAAAGAAAATATATTTATCCTATAGCAGCATTTTACTAGTAGAAAGATCAGAGAAGAAATAATTAAAAAATCGAGATCAGGAACAATTATTTTTGTTATGATTACTTTGCCCATATTTACCTACTGCCCTATTCAACCTTTTAACTATTAGCTTTCCTGGATAAGTCTGCTATATATCTGTTTCTTTCGTTTCCTGTAAGTAAGAAAATCTAAACAATGAGCTTCAAAAACATTTTTAATTCTGAATAGGAGTGGTTCAAGTTAATATTTCATTTTAGGGTGATCAAAAACCAAATGTAAAGCTGAGCTTTTGAAAATTATGAAATCTGAAAAAATATAAACTTCCCAAAAGCCTGATCGAGAACTGTGTTTTGTGTTATTAGAAAAGTTACAGGTACTTCTATTTTTCATCACCAAAATTAAAAAAAGTTAATTACAAATTCTCCTTTTTCATGTCAAAGTCTTTTTTTTTTTTTTTTTGAGAGAGAGAGAGAAAAATTAGAAGTGGCACAAAGTTCTTTTTACTTCTTTCCTACAAATTTACCCAAAGTTACAGAGGCCAGTGTAAGCAGAACTACATCAGCATGCAAAACCTTTTTTTGTCATAATCATTACCCTCCCCATAAAATACAGTGCTCTGTATCCTTCTGAGTAATATAATGTGAACTTTTCAGGACATAATAGTGCTACATCAGTCAAAGCCTCAATTACAAACACAGGAACTCAGTTTGATCTAAATTGTCTAATAACATAGTCTGTGGAATGTTGTCCAAGCTACACTGATCATAATTGTTCTTTATAGTTCAAAAACAAACTGTTTTTTCTTCTTCTTCTGTCACTGATGGGCTAAAGTGCTTGATAAATAGAATAGAAATTAGTCTCTGAAGGACTTCTGTGATGGGACTTGACAGATAAACTGTGGACTGAAGTCAAGATCTAATGCGGGGTCTATAAATGTTGTAGATTTCCAATTTCACATTAGATCTGTCCATTCACAGATGAGGGCTAGCATACCTTCAGAAACAGGGAGGTTTTGTCTGTAGGCAGAAAATGTGTGGGAAGCAAGTGCCTGACAGAGTATGTTCCAGATAAATAAGGCAAGGTGGAGAAAGTAGGAGGTTTGGGACAATGACTGCCTGATTCAGGAATGAAGCCCGAAGTACAAATATTCAGCTTAAAGTCAGCTTCCAACAACCACTTTGTGAATGGTTTGAGCTTTACCATATTCATTGCCTTGTTAGATGTGAATCCCTGTCAAAATCTTAGCAGCTGTGGGGATCTAAAGTAATCAAAAGGAGCCCAAACGTGAAAAAATAACTTGGTGTTCCATTAAAAATAAGCACTTATGCACTTTGATCTAACACATCGTTGATTTTGCCATTCTTCACTTTTCTAATGCTGTTTTTCAGTTTTAATTTCAATATGATTACATTTTTAATGTGAATTACTTCAAATGTTCTTATTAGCAATAGCAGCAAAATGAGGTATGCGAACGATAACAGCAATGTGAATTTTGAACTGATAATAATGGAATCCTCTTATATTAGTCTATGCAAGTACAAAAAAATAGCAATCAATCCTTACTACAAGGTAGTTATGAAGCTGTGCCATCTCTACTGCATTTGGTTTGAACAAATTTGTTGGTTTTACTTCTTCCACTATAAAAAACCATAAGAATTTCACACTGTGTTTTTTTGTTGTAATTTTTGACTATGACTTTATACCACAGCACCTGAACTGCTCTGTGGGTGCCATTAGCCAGTACCAATAAGAAACTATAATCTGTTTCCTCTATTTCAGGTCATATGGGTGACTAAGAATGGTTTCTGATGGTCTTAGGTTCAGTAAAGAAAATTACAGGTAGTTTCCTTTAGTTTCTCTCATAAAAATCTGTGGCAGGACCTGAGAAGTTCAGTCCATGATTGCTATGAAATCTCCACAAATTATACAATTGAAAATACAGCAAAACCTGCTATATCCCAAAGGCAGGGATTTGTTCTAGAATTGTTCTCTGAAAACATTTTGTGGGATAAGCTTAGAAGCTTATTGTAAACAATGACAAGCAGTTTGAGCATGCAATTCATGCATTTCTTAATACTCCTGCTCAAAAACCAGATATTCTTCATTTGCTAAAACCACGTTGATACCAATGCATCAGCCTGGTGTCACAGAAATGCATGGGAACCCTGGCTGAATGAGATTTTGCTGGATAAACGTCTCTCTAATGGCTGCAAAGACACCTTATACCTAGAGCACATTCAGTGCCCTTATCCCATCAAATGGGCAAACAAATCACTGCCCTGCAAAGCAAAAGGCAAGCCTGGAAAAACTGGGGGAGATTGAGCAGAGTGGCCGTGTGCTGCATGAGTGCTCCAGCTGTTAAAAGGAGATTCAGGCTTTAACTACAAACTTAACACCTGCTTCCTCCAAAGATCTCTTGGGTTTGCACAATTTTAGCCAAAACCAAAATTTCCCAGTTCAACCTCCCTTTTGGTCCTAGGAACAGTAACTTTCTTATAATTTCTTTCAGCCAGAAAAAATCCAAGTGTCACGCAGTGTACTTTGGAAGGAAGAAGTTCTGACTGCTGAGAAGACAAAATTCAGGAAGGAGTGACACCTCCAGCTGTTTAGTCCAGTCAGTCTGCTGCCCAATAAATGCTCTAGATTCTTGGCAAAAAAAGGAGCACCACCACACAATTCCATACCACTAAATCATTTTTTGCCTTGCAGCAGTTTATTCTGGGGTATTACAGGCATGTAATCATTAATATATTACACAAGAGAGCAGTGGTGCCACTGTAGCTGTGACAGTCTAAAGATACATGGCACAGGGTTTGCAGTGAGAGATGGTATCTTTTGCTAGATCAACCATCAGAGTTTTAAAATAAAAGAACAAGCTAATGAGTGAAAAAGTAATTTTTTTTTCTGATGACTTGATATCATCTTCTTCTCAGCCTCTAAGAACTCCTATAACTAAAAAACATTTGCCTAAGGATGACCACTGTTTCTTGATATTTAACTATCATTTGGTTATACAATAGTTAATTCTACAGATCATTTATTAATGTATCATGTTATAATATAAAAAATAAGAATGAACATTTAATGAAACATTAAAAATCAAAGCAAGTGTTGACCTTATACTGCTATTGCCAAGATTTTAATAGGTTTTCCACTATTCTAACTAGTTCCAAAGGTTTTGCTCAGTGTTTCATTATATTATCTCACACTGTGGTTCATGACTGAAGGATCATAAAGAAAATAAAAGAAGAAAGGAGGAAAGATAATATGTTTTGAAACTGTGGTCAATTATTCATCTGGGTCAGCTGTTGCAATGAATGATGTCATGTAGATCTCACTTAGCAACAAAATACAAATATAAAATATTGTTCCACCCAATGCAAAGTACTGCAATTTATGTGGATAATGAGTTTTTAATGACTAAGTTCACTTTGTGTACAGTCTCAGAAATGTCCCTGTAAATTTTGTTTACGTCATGAAAAGGGCACATTAGGTACAATTTACCACTCTGTACTCACTCCCTGCACTTACAACAACCCCATTAGAGAAGAGATTTGAAGATACTTGAAGCCTGTTGTAATTGCCTCAAATGAAAGAGAAGTTTTGTATCAGAATCCAGTGAGAAGGGATATTTTGGTAACAATATAAAGTCAAAATACTATAAAAGAACCTAGAATCTTAAGCATTTTATCCTGTGCATGAATATAAAAGGCTACAATTTAATTCCAGGTTAAAATAGCAATTGCATGTATATAAAAACCAAAATGATTCTTTTTGCTTGACCTTCAATTTTCTTCTATAGAGCTAATTACGAACATTTAGCACATTTTTTTCAGAAGGAAAAAAAGGACACAGAAATTTGGTTAATAAGAGAAATATGGAGAATAAAAGTAAAATTTTGAGGTGCCTCACTATGACAGAAATTTTTAACTAGTTCAGTCAATTTTATACACATTGTGAGAGCCTGGCTATGATGATATGGGATCCATATCTGATTCACTTGGAAATCAGAAGCATTTTATTGTGATTTTGAGGCAGTTCATTGCATCTTTCATGATGAAAATGCTGAGTGCATCGTGAATACACAGGGTTTGGATAGTTCACATTCTGTGTTTTCAGAAAGCATTTGCTGAAACTGTAAAAATCTATCAATTTCAGCAACAACAAGGTCAGAATACTAAATGCCTTTGACTAATGTATAGTGACTTCATAACTGCATGCTGATTAGTACATCAGTATCATTTGAAATGTTTTATTTAGACAGACTTAAGCCATTTTGTTTTCATTTCTAATTCTTGTTTATGGCATAAAGTTTAAAAAAAAAAGAAAATTATTTTTAAATATATATTTTTTCAGAATTTCTCAAGGTTAAAAAGTCAATTTATGGTTGGGTTTTTTTATTGTTAAATCTGTATTTTTCAATGGAAAAATTTTCTGTTTCAAATTTCCTAACGAGCTCCTGAGGTAGATAGCTTACATAAAAACTATGTGGCAACTATTACTCTTTGTCCATGGCGATTTTGCATGGTGTGACTATTTTACATTTCCTTGTATATTGAAGAAAATAACCCTAATTGCATTTTTCCCAGTAAAATATCTGAAAGTTTACAAATGTCTTTGTCTGGATACATTATCACAATGCCCATCCTGTATTAAATAGTTAAAATTCTTCACCTTGTCTTTGCTTTTCTGATCCTGATTTCCAAAAGTTGCTGGTTTTCTATCTTCACATAACCTGGTTATCTAGTGGTCACCAGTTGCCTTTGCTGGGATTTTTCACCACTTCTATCCCAAGCATGTTTTTCCTTACAAAACTCTTTTCATTACCACTTTGTCAGCAATTTGAAAATGCCCGTTCAAGCACTAAAAATAAATTCAAGGAGTCTAAAATTTTGAATAAAAGTTTCTCAAGTAGCCTAAAATGAGCAGTAGGGTGTCCACACTGGTTATATAAAAGAAACTGAGAATGAACTCTTTATTGATTGCTAGCACATTGATAAAATGCTTGCTAGTTGTGCTCTCACCTCACTCCATCCCTGTGGCCACAGATGATTGCTTACTCATAAACCTTTTGAACCCAATTAGCCACCACAGTAATTATCAGCGGTCCTCATAAACCCCACTGACTTTGTAACAATACACCAGAGCCATTTATGATGGACTTTGTAATGATAAGCAATACACACAGCGGTTTTACCCCACACTTGAAATGTTTCTTTTCAAATGCAAACAATCCGAGCCACAAAAGCAATTTTGCGCACAAAAAGCCAGTATCACCTAACTTGGGCAGAGAGCTATGGCTGCAGCAAGAATGTCATCTCTGTTCCCCTGGGTGACTTGGAAATCACCACATTCCTGCAACAGCAAACTCAAATGTTCATCTATTTTATACTGGATGCTGTGAAATCCAGTTGGTTGAGAAATTACAGCTTTGTATTGATTTTCTACTCCTTTTAAAAGGCTCTGCCAGAAGTATTAGTGTTATGCCATCTTTAAATTAATGACATACTAGTTTTTATAGCCTATGTCTATCACTAACATAAAAAAAATAAAGACCACAGAAAGAGCAAGTCTGTTCCTTTCTGTACAAGGAAAGAAACTGTAGTCAATATTTTGACTGGGCCTGTGAAGAATAACAGAAATAAAATTATAGAGAAAAAAGAGATCCCACTTGACAGGAAGGTGGTTTTGTAAAACAATACACAATGGGTCAAATCCATTAGGAAGAAAAGGAAGTCCCAAGAATTGGCTGGGGCGAAGGCTGAACAGCATTCATAAATTAGCTGATGCTTAAAACTCTTATTCATTATGCTCTATTTATCAGCTTGTAAAGGCTCCTATTTTAATTTATAATAGCACTCCTCCTCAGTCATCACCCTTCTTTCACTTTTCATTACATTAGAAAATTCAGTTTTGTGTATCTTATTCTCCCACAGAGAAGCAGAAATTTATTTTCCTCCTCACCTTTTGATTACAATATGCGTTTTTGCCTAGATTCTCTTGGCTTTTATTGGTGCAATAATTAACTGGACAACTCCCCAGCACCTCAAATCTGTGCCCATGAACACCATGCTGCATCTTGATTTGTCTTCTTGATAGCAGAATATTGAATTCAATTTCAAAGATAAAAATGCCATCCCATTTGATTCATCAAGGGGAATAAAGCCCTCTTGCTGAGAAAGCCATTTGAATGAGGGTTAACTGTGACCTGTGCTCCTCCACAGTCCTTGGAACATCTGGCCATATGGGCTGTAAGCAGATTAATCCAGTGCTTTGCACTCTCCTCCTTTAAACAGCTTAAAGGTTGCTGTTTAAATAGCACGGCATGCAATTTTTTAAAAAAAAGATCAGCAAATATCCAAAATAACTGGGACCAGATGAATAAACCCTCTCCACAGGAAATTTTCAGAGGACCTGAAGAAGCAAATTATTTGGAAATCACTTGATTTTGTTGTTGTCTTATGTTTTAACTTGACATATCTAAATTTAATCTTTCCCAAAGTTGTCAAATCCTATCTAGCTTACATGATTGATCCAGACATACAACTTCCACTATTCCTGCTTCTGACAGTTGTAATAGGCACTTTTAAAGCCTGGGTAAGAGACACCTGTAGTAACACCAGCTTGTCTGGATGAAGCCTTAATGCCTTGGTGAAGCGTCCCTCCCAGGGTGCTGGTGGCAATGTACTTCTAGCTTCAGCTGTAGCTCCAAAAAGCTGGAAAGTTCACACTGCCAGCACTGACCACCCAGCTGGTGCCCATTAGTGCCCAGAGCTATGTAAGCATCTCGCTTGATGTGTCCTCTGTGGTGCAAGCAGAGGCAAGGCTCTGGCTACCTTCCTCACGCCGGCTGATGCTTTTGGCCGCAGGAGCAATAACAACCAGACTGTACTTATGAACTAGAGGTCATGTGGAGGATATTAATGCAGAGGCTTTTCTTCTTTTTTTTCACCCCAACAGCGTAATAAGTTGCTGATGCTAAAACAACTAATACTTTAATTCAGCTTTCTCAAAATTTATGTTTTCTTGGGTTTTTTTCCACTGAAAATGGCAACCTCCTCACAGGTGAAATTTTGATTATACTTGAAAACAGGAAAATCCATTTAATTTATTTTGTAATCTAAGGTTTTACACAGAAATAATTATTTTAGAAACAAGTCAGATTGAAGGCAAGTTCCAAGCCATGTGAAGTCAGTATGAGACACCTTCTATCCCCATCTCTGTTTTCAGGATTCTATTTGGTAAAAGCAGAAGCAAAACCCCACAACCTCACATGTTTGCTTTGTTTGAAATTGTACTTTGCAATACATCTAAATTAATATTTTTCTGTTGATTTCCAAGAACTTAATCTCTCAGTTCTTGTATTTCATAGTTACTGCACTAGAGATTTAGTTCTGATCACCATGCTTTGTGTGTATAGCATGACCAATCCTGGCCAGAATAGTTGTTTTTCTAAGCGAGTTTGAAGAAGTTGTCTTCTTCACAGGTGCTGGTGGTCACTGCAGCTCTGCAGACAAGCTGAAGTCTTATTATCTTCATTTTGCATAGCTACTAATTTTAAAGTTGCCCATCATGATTAGTTCTGGGGCTAAATCCTGTCAATTACCAACCATGGTGAGTTCAAGGCTGTCTCGCTAACTTTAAAGAGAGAAACTGAGGAAAATCTGATGATACCCTCTGAAACAACATTAGAAAACCATTTCTGAAGTTGGAAACCTTATTAACATGCAGAGCAGCACATTGCCTATTACTCTGCATTCCTAGTTAATGGAGAAATTATTAGCAGATAGCACCAAGTTAAGAAAAGGAATGATATTTTGATTGAGTTATCGAACTGGCTCTATTAAAGAAGACTCTGTCACTGAACTGACAATCCCTGCTCCTCGTTCTGTTGTCCATCTTCTAGGAGGGAAACAATAAGAATGAGAGCAGAGTGCCAAAGCTGAGGACGGATTGCACTGGAGACAGAGCATTACCAGGACTAATGCACAGGAGCATTACCACAACTAAGGCAGTGTTTTGAGGACTAGATCTCACCTCTTGCTTAAGTTGTAGGTATTGTGTACACCAAAAGGCCATCCTGAAACAGGAAAATGGCAGGATTCACAAACTTTTGGCCTGATCCTGCAACTGACAGCACTCCACCAGCCAGTTCAGGTCAGATGAGCATGTGATGCAGGATCTTTGTGGATAATTAACAGCGGCCTTTTTGAAACACTGAAGGCCCAAGCAACTCTTTCTTTCAAATAAAACATAAGCAGCACTGACATATGAATTATTTATTCCTAGACCATGGTCAAATATAATTTTTCAGTTCTTTAAAAGTTTTTGATTTTACATTTTTCCCATTCCATCTGGGTTGAAACTAAGACCTTTCTAGTAAAAGCCCAAATCTCAGAATATTGTAAGTTAGGATCTTCATCTAAAATGGAAGATAACCTACATGAACCTTCTTCAGCTCCCAGTTTCTGCCAGAGATTTCTATTTTATCAGCTCAGTTGGGATTCCTGACTACTAGATTACAGACTTGGTATCTCTTGCTGTGCCCTAGTAACTACTCAATTATTTAAACATGGAATAGCTCCAACAGATGCTATTGCAAGAAACACATTCTATAATAGCACAGTCAAGGCATTCATCTGGGACACTGGAAACCAAGGGTCAAGTCCTTGTACCACAGAGGTTTAAAATCTTTATACAAAGAATTAAATTTATGCTAGACACACAACACCACTGGGTCAGGGGAACATAAGTTCAGGGCTGTAACCCGTCCTAGGATGGAATTACCTCCACCACTGGTTATTGGGAAAATATTTTAACTGCTGAATTTTGGGAGAAATTAACTCTTACATCTTGTACGATGGCATCCTAAGAAGCAATAGAGATCCTCCCTACTCAATAATGCAAAAGTGTGATTGACAGTGCTATGGACACTGAAAAATATTTGGTATGAAAGCCAGCTGTTTTGTGGAGTGCAGAAGTTTTGTTTTAAAATAATAAGGTATTAAAGCAAGTTTCAGAGTTCATGGTGGTGCTTCACTTTCTCAGCAACTCAAAAAAAGTCTTTGCAGTGAAAGCAACAGACAAAGCTGCCTTGGAACTAGGTATTGAACCCAACATTCTTATTGAGGAAGGGACTCCTGAAATGATGTAAGTCCAGCAAAGATCCATGCAGGTCAGTGGAACTTTGTGGCTTCACATCTGCTGGCAACCCAGCACACAATCCCTTGGCAATCAAAACTGAACCCCATGAAATTTAGCTATAGTCACTGGGGGAAAAGCATTTGCCTTCAGCTCATGGTGAGACTGCTGCTGTATTTCCAAGGCTGCTAGGAGGGCTGGTGGTGTAACTCCCCTCACTTTGGGAGATTTTCACCATGCTGATGTTAGAGCTGCAGGCTATAAGTTTTGTATGGCTCTCAGGATGTGGAGGAGCAGTGGTAGCACTGGATGAGGCTGGACAGGCATTCACAAGCTGGGGACCAGCAGTGTGGCCACTGCCCACCCCAGTACAAGGGGCTACACCTGCCTGGCCACTCCTGAGGCCCCTGAAACCTGTGTGAGCTCAGAAGAGCAGGCAGATGGAAAGCACAGAATCATCCCATATGAAAAGCACTGATTCACAATAATTGGTTGCGATTTCGTCTTTCTGAAACTCAGTGATTTCATGGTATGAATGATTCTCTGACTACTGCTAAGATAATGCCTTTGTTCAAACTGATACCCTGCAACAATTTATATGAACACTGTTAATTACATATTTTCACTGTATATCAATTTTGTCTGTGCCCACTGATTTCCTTCATAAAACAGAGAAATAAAACTTAACACAGTTTTCACATACATCACCAGCTGCCTGTCTGGTTTCTTAGAAAAGAACTAAAACAGTGTAGGTGACAGTCAAGACAGGCAAACTCAGTCATTCCCAAATCATATTTACTTTCCATCACTGCCTTTTCCTTTCTGATTCATCTATAATGAATATCCTTCTCTCTTCATTAGATCCAGTTACTCTTTCTTTGTCTGCAGTAACATTATCCAAGTGGTTTAAAAACACAGTTCCCTATCTCTATTTCTTTCCCTTTACCATTAGTATAATTGGGATGAAGCTTTGCCCACGAGACCTACAGATAGAGTTCACAGCAATAAGGTATTGGAGGAGGTTAAAAGCGAGAGACCTTTAAGGCAGGAGGAAACACACTGCAGCAGCTGCTCAGATGAACAAGCCTGGCATTTGTGAGGCTCTGAGTGCCTACTGCTGCTGCGTTACACATGAAGAACTAAATGTGATGCCCAAAGGCAGAGTACGTGCATTTGACAAGGTAGGATGCCTCCCCCCCACCTGGGTGCTTTCAGGCACAGAAAGAACAGGGCCAGCTCTTGAAAGCCACATTGCAGCAGCTTCTGAGCCTCTGCTGCTGCTGCCAACGGTTTTCAGGAGAGGACAACGGGATTCAGCAAGTTCCTTCCTCATGGCTCTCAGAGACAGCAAGATATCCACGTATCACAAGAAAGATGGAAAAAGATTTGTACAAGAGGGAAATTGTAAGATTTCTATACTCTTTAAAATAAATCTCTTACCCTGCACGATGACTTATCTTTTCCAGGATTATTTTCACAGCAACGGATTTCCCCTACTTCTTCACTAAGTGAATATCCAAAGTAATACTTTAGTATTAAGACATATGGAAATCAAACAAATAAAGATCCATATAAGCTGGTGTCCTCTGGCTGACCTGTTATGTGTGGAAAGCAACTTAATCCTCAGATTTTGGACTGCATCCAGTCTATAAAAACATGTAGACTGAGAGGAGAGGATTGAGAGGCAGGCTGAGCTGCAAGAGGCAGTAGATGCTGACACTGCTCAGCAGTGCCCACAAAAAGCTAAAACCCCACAAGTCTGTGGGATGTATCCCCTCCACTGCTGCTTCTTTCCAGTTTGGCTTGTAAGAGAGAAAGCCTTGAAACAAAAAGCAGCTCTCTGCTGTGAGATCAGCAACTGTCAAAGCCTATCAAACTGGTAAACGACAACCTCAGGTCTCATCTCTGATGCTGGGTGCTAGAGTTGGCAAAATAGCACTACAGCACATGTCCTGGTATTTGTTTCTGCCAGATATGCTCTATTTTGTATTTTGGGGGAAAAGGATCGAGCTCTTAACTGGAGTTTATTTCAGTTCCTTTGCCTTTCTATAACAGAATCTAATATAAGCAGTAATCATAATTTGAAAACTGTTTAAGAGGAATACATTACAGTAATGAAGTGGTCCCTTCTCAGCATATTACTGCCTGCTCTTTGTCAGCATTTTATAAAGCAGTAGCTGTCCCTTTTCTGTTGCAATGTACATGCCTGTATCCTGCCTGTTACAAAGAGAGGATTGGCTCAATCTGTTTGACCACAATCTCTACCAGAATGCCAAAATGCTGCTGTGAGCATCAGAGGAACATGCCAAAGATTAGACAAAGAAATCCTGTGTAAACCAGCAGAACACAACTGCTCTGGGCCCTGCCAGGGAGGTTTGATCTTTGAGCTGCCCAGCTTGCCACTGGGTCTGTTCCAGCCCATGCACCATCAGGCACAGAAACCGGAACCAGGGGCCAAATGCGACCCAAGCCAGAGCTGGCAGTCAAAGATGCTGAGGGATGCACCGGTCCAGAGTCCAGAAAGGCAAGAGGCAAGGCCTGGCTGTCCTGTCCCCTGGAGGAGCCAGGACAAGGGTCAAGGAGCAGAAACAACTCTACTAGAGGAAGGGTGAGGGACAAGGCTCAGTAGCAAGAGCTACTGCCAAGAGACACTGCAAGCAGGCAAGGCCAGTGGAGGTTATTGAATCCTCTACTAAATGCACAGGGCACACATTCAGTAGTTGGATTTAGCAGACCATTTCAGTGGAAGAGCTGCACTGTGGAGCTCTGAGCTTGGGCAGAGACTGTTACCTGAGCCAGAGCCCATGCTGCAGTAGCAGAGAGATGATGCCATAGTGAGGGAGGAGGAATACAGCTTGAGCAGCTTAGCTCTACTCTGCTAAACCTGCCCTTGGTTATGGAGAGATGGAGCCTGCAACTTTTTTGGCAGAAAAGGGATGAGAGTTGGGAGCCACCTCCAGGTCCCTCCTGCCTTGGCCTCAGCCCTACAGCACAGAGAGCATGGCCCTTCACACCCTAGGCTATGGGACAACCAGGTTTTCAATGAGGCCATGCTGCCATTACCCTTCAGAAAAATACACTGGTGTGTGGACCAGTAGCATACAAACATATTAGGACCACTCTTTTAAAAAACCTCACTTGAATTCTCCTGCATTTTTTGCCTTTTGATACCTAAAAAAGCTCTCAGGTCCCTTTGAACCCGCATTCCAGCTCTTTTAAGTAATAAACTCTCACAAGATAGGCAAAAGAAGGAAAAGGTTTCTTCATTACAGAAATCCTGCATAATACGCTACCCTTTGAATAGTTTTTAGGAATGATACTAATGTAGCTGAAAATGGCAGAATTATATAAGCTCTAATGTAAGATTTTTCACATTTCAAGGAAACACAAGTACAAACCAGCATATTTGTTATTCATTACATGAATCTCCATAAAACCCCAGTCTTATAAAACGTAATGTCAGGAAAAATCTGATTAAATGATGCTGTTCTCCCTCAAGGAAAACCTACATAAATTAGAAGAAATTGTGTTAAATCCTGCATTTCCTGCTCCATTTCATCTTATTTACCATTTCAATCAATTTTTGCTAGGCTAAAAAATTTCAAAATTCACTGAGTGTCAGGTGAACACTAAAAAATATAAGCATTTATTATACTCACCTATTTAGACCTAATGCTTTTCAGTTGTCTACTTTCAAAGCTTAAGTATTTTCTTTGGGCTTAGTTTTGTCATCTTGACATTTTTAATAATCTGAATATTTAGCTGTGTTAGTCTCTGGCATAACCAGAGCTTCCTGCTTTAATTTTGGTCAAGAATAGCCCTTGAAGTGGATAGTCAATGCTATTTTGAAACTACATTCAAGTATTCTCAGGTATTAAGTGTGAAATGTGACTCTAGATTAATAAAAAGCTTTGGTGACCCTTCACAATAATTGCATCAGTTTTCATTTAGCTTTGATTTAGGAAGACAGTTGTATTGTGAATGATTAGATGGTTACTGAGAAAATATCTGAAGATTATCAAATAATAATAAATATTTTGTCTTTTCCTGTCTTTGATTTGAGTTTGTGTCTAATATGCAGCTGTGAATTCTAGTGATTCTTTTCTTATTGTTCAAGTTGGTACTCTGTCAGAGTATAACCGGCTTTAAAAACACTAGCTGAATTCATACCTTAGGCCACTGGCACACATATAGAGGTATTAAGAAATAAAGCATCATACTTGTCTCCTTAAAATACAGATGTTCACTTCACATTTCCTATCACATATGCTAGTCTGCAAGAGAATATGTTGCCTTGTATGAAGTGTGTGACATCTGCTGTGGCTAACAGACATTAATGAGCTGGCACGTGTCCTCCTTCAATTTACTGGGCTCATGGCAAAACTGTGAAGGCTGATGCAAAGGCAGATTTCATTGACTGCTTCATTTTCTACATGCTGGAGGCAGCTCGGGGAAAAACTGTTCTAGTTGTCTTCTGACAGGGTAGGGGACACTAAGCAGCCAGGTGCCAGTCATCATCTCAGTGTAGCACTCTCACTCGGTTTGTCCTTCCCAAATTCATGCTCCCCTCTACTTTAAATTTTGTTCATGTTCTACTGGTGAAATTTTTGGTTGCCTTCTAGACTGATAAATCAGCTGTAGGGAGGGACAAGGCCATGCAATACTCCTGCTGATGCAAGACCTGTTTGGCAGCTTTAATTATATCAAGATATCAAGAATATGCACTTCTGGGCAGTGATTTTCATTATGAGAATAATTTCTAGATTCAATGAGCTTTTGATAGGTTTTCAGTTTCTTGTCCACCTTTTTGAACACAAGGGAGGAACCATCTGAAAAACAACATTTTTTAAAAAGGCTTGGATGTCGTTCAAACAACTTCCAGTGCAAAAACCCACAAAAAGAAAAATGACACATCCAACTTTTTCTATCTGCTGACTGGTAAAAATAAGAATTCAATAGGAAAGCGAAAAGATCATATAATTCCTTGCTTTTAACTATTCAGAATTTAACTTTCATCCTCTACAGAGAACATGGAGTTTAGCAGAATATCACAGTGCAATATGTAAAATAAAAAAGGACAATTTTGGCTGAAAACACACCAAAATTCAGTGTCAAAATGAAGGTAACTTTTGGAATAAAACTTTTAAAAATAATAAACAAGGCACAAAGGAAAAAGAGAACAAGCAGGATACCACAGATATCATAACCAAGTCCAAAATAACTGATAAATAAAAAGGAGAAGTATGAGAAATTTATGACTGGCATAGATCCATTTCTATGTAGATGATGTATAACGCACAGACAGGAGCGTTTAACTCATTTTTTTCTGTTTTCACAAGAAAGATGTTTCTTAGAACATGATGAAGTACTTTCCAGCACTTTCAAGAAGGATATCAAACCGCATGTACAGGAGATAAATACTTTTCAGGCTGTAACCCTGAAAAATTCACACAGAGGATCCTATTTCTTCTGGAACTCAGTCGAGCTTTTGAATAGAAGGAAGCTCATCTGCCTTTAATCAAAACTTTTTATTCAGTTAGTACTTAGTGACCTAAGATTTTACTTAAAATGCAGACTTATAGCTAGTCAATACCTCGACTCCGAATTAATGCAGTGTACATGTCTCATTAGCAAAGAATTTGGCATGACAGGAGAAGATCAGTTGATCAAAAGACCTGATGCTGTGGTTCCTACATCTTTGTCAGATGTAGGTAAAGGAATTTACTTTGAAGCAGAGTTTGTCTGTTTCTGAGATTGAAAGTCTCCACCTGCTGGGGCTCAATGCTCTTCATGGCCACTCACTGTTTTCAACTCTACCCTCAGAGAGAGGCAATGACATGTATTCATGAGCACTTGGAGGGGATTTTCCAATTTAGCTTCCTCCAGAAGAAATTTAAAATCCAAAATTTGATCCTAACTAAACCAGAACATACTAAATGGAGATGATATGGGGATTTGCTTCAAACCAGCCTAAATACCACTACAACAGTAAGCATTCATCTAAAGTAACAGAGTTTCTCACTGTGCCACCATCCATGTCCCATCTCCCCATATTTTACCTAAACCCTGTAATTAAGAGGATGATTCATAACAAAACCAACATGTTACAGAAAAAAGAACTCAAGTTGCATGTCTCCCCTGAAGTTCTCCACAGGATCAATTCTCCTTTCGGCAATGTTAGTTCCTGATAGCATCCCTGTAAGCTGGGAAGCTGAATGAAGCACTTGTGAAGGTGCCATGAGAAAAGTTTTCTGCAGGTGATCTACCTGAAAACAAGCATAAAAGCTACGAATAATTTTGAAAGGCTATAGTACTATGGCCAGTGCTGGAAAGCTTTACTACCTGAAAAAAATTGTCAGGATGTGAAAGAAGGAAAAGCAGCAATTTACACAACTTCTTCAGGGCTAAATTGCTATCTCATATTTAGGAGCTCTTGGCATCAAGTATCCTTAGTTACCCGTGGAAACTAGGCCTGTGTGAGTCAAAACCACATAGCTGAACAAAAATAAACACAACTGAAAATCTTCGTTTGAGCTGATGCAGATAATATTTTTTCTATGTGCTTTCTTTGATAAATTGAGATGAAGATTTGAGAATTGTCATAATTTTGGGGCATTTACGATAAAAGTAAAAAAATAAAGAAATTCTGGACTCCTTTTATGACAAGAGTCAACTGACTTTCCAACACGAAGGAAGATGCAGCTGTGCAAACATGCACAGTACTACCATACTCTGGAAGTCAATCTCTCCAACAATTAGCAAGTAATTTCCCAGGCAGAAGGGAGCATCCTGCTCAAATCTTGTCTGCTCAAATCTTGCCTGACTGATTCAGCACAGCAATTGGAATTCATAGATCTCTTCTCCAAAAACAGGACTCTAGCCATCAGACTGTAAGTGTAGTATGGGCAATGAGGAGCCTCTAGTCTCTCTTTTCAAAGCTGATGAATTTTGGCTACATTTTTGCAAATCAACTTAAATTGATTGACATCATGGAGAGAGAGAATGGTGTTGAGCCTGTAGCTCATGTGCTAATAAGGAGGGTCCACCACATTTCCAGTTGAATCTAAAAGGTTCTAATTCATTTTTCTAACAACTCTTAATGAAGTAAAGCCTTGATTAATGAGAAAATAGGATTTTTTTTTCTAGAAAATGTTCTTTCTTCCTTCCACATCTTCTAACTAGTCCATATAGCACATGGATGTCAACTTCCTCACTTGAATCTGCCCCTTCAGTGAGAGAAGTTTTCAGATAGATGCATGCAAAATGGAAAATGTAAATTAAAAATTGAACATCTGTAGGCTAATCATCTGGTGAAGACCAGTAAGCCTTCTCAGGAAAATACAAGAGTTTTGGTTAAATTATTCTGAGCTGCAGAAATGAGCTCTTGGGTGTCCGTGTATGTGTGTATATATAAATAGGCACACACACATCACAATTCCAGTTTTAGCAAGGGGAATATGCACATCTTGTCTCATTACTCACATTCCATTTTCTACTTTGCCTAAAATATATTTAATTACATCCCAGCATGGAGTATCTTTGAATTTTTGTTTGGAAGGAGTACCCACCTTTCTAAACTCTTACCTGGTTAAGCTCATTTCAGAGGAACAGCTCTCAATTCCCTTTTACACAAGGAGTACAGTAGAAGGAATGATTTGCCAGCCTATGTGCAAAAAGCTCTTACACAAAGAAATCTTTCACAGGTCTGTTGTGCAGCAGAAAGGCGACTCTTTGGATCAGCACTGAAGACTTCTTTTGCATATAACATTAATGGCTTGACTTGCTAGCACCTTCCATTTTAGAGTCTGTAAATCCTAATGTTTTTACTGTCGGTAGGATGAAGTATTAGGGTATTTTTAGACACTTCACCCTGTGTATACCATATGTAAAGAAAACAACCTTAGGTGCAACTTAGCCTACATATTTCACATTTAGTCCCATATTTTTTTTAATACAGAATGGTCTGGGATATTTTTCTTCAACTATATGCAATTTCATGTTGTGGCTTGCCAAGTTATTTTAAAGAGATTTATAAAGACAGCTCATAACATCTTCAGAGGCTGAAAAAACTGTTATATCTGTAGGAGGGATGGAAAGGAATCTGAAAACCATTTTCTGGAAGGGACTAATGGCTGAGAGCATGAGAAGAACCTAAGAACAATTTCAATGGTATTTACAAGAATGCATTTTTCATTTACCTCTTGGAAGAGGCTCTCACATGGGTCAAATGTGTCTTGGCAATTTGTCAGTAAAATGCAATTTGAGTTTGAAGCACTCCGAACTAAAGCTTCCAGAATCTTATTTGTGGCCTGATAATACTTGTGGCCTGGTTTAATTTCAGTAACTGCAGACCTGATTCTCTATTTCCTTTCTTAAACCACTAAGGTCACAAACTTGATGAATACACTCCCAAAGTGATACAAAAACCAGTTCCTGATTGTCAGTACCAGAGCAACTGTCACCAGGGCCACAGGCTACAGGACAACTGGAGAAACGGTGTCTGGGCTTCTGTCATGTCTACACACAGGAAAAGACAAAGGCAAAAGCAGAGATGAAACAAAGACAATCTTTATCCTAAACAATAGCATTTTAAATGTCTTATGTAAGTGGATTATCCAATATAGCATTTTTACATTTTTGTCCTTTCCACTGGAAGTTATTTTTTTCTTGAGTGGCCTGAGGTTTAGGCAGCCAGCTAACATTTTCAAGGTTAGTGCAAAATCATTTTCAGTTTGATAAGGATTGTTATATGGAAATTAAAACGCATCATGTCTTTTCATGGGATCCTTGTCATTGTCACCTTAGGCACAGACTTTACTGTGTGACCCCTCACTGTGGGCCACAGCATTTTACTCAGTGTCAGTTTGCTTAGTCTCCAAAGGCAGCTGAATTTTGCGGCTTCGTAATCTATCCCAGTAGGTCAAAGGATCCCCACCGAACAAGCTGTACTAAGCAATGACCCGAAACAACAACTAATGACAGTGGTAGGCACACCAGAAAAGCATTTAAATGCTGACAGAAAGGAAAGCCTTAGAAAAAATCCTACTCCCAAGGATGATAAATCTCTTTACAAGTTGTATGACAGCTGGTGGCACATCCACTACCCCTGTTTACACACTCTTTTGCGAAATAGCTGCTTTACAGTCACAGAGAGGATGTCATCCATAACCCTGCGTACATCAATCTCCAGAGAATCCATACGGAAATCTTAATGTCTAAGCCCCATTTCTGGTCAGATAAAACTTCTCTTGAGTTCTAGTGCTCAAATCCTAAAGGGATGATATGACTTCCTTTCCATAGCAGTTATGGGGAACTCTTCTCAACACCACAGCCTGCTGATGTACTTTGATGATACTATGGCTTTGCTACATAAACTAATGACTGTATTTTGCATACACCCATGTGCAATAAAGTGTCATTGCTTTTTCTCTTAAGTAGAAAAAAAGATTTAATCTTGATTCAATTAAAGAGCATATAATAAACAAAGTATAGTTTCTACTCAGAGAGAATGGCATTTAAGTTACTTTTTTTTTTGCTTCCAACAGTGAGAAAGAACAATGACAAAGATCCCATGAAAAGACATGATGCGTTTTAATTTCCATATAATAATCTTTATCAAACTGAAAATGATTTTGCACTAACCTTGAAAATGTTAGCTGGCTGCCTAAACCTCAGGCCACTCAAGAAAAAATAACTTCCAGTGGAAAGGACAAAAATGTAAAAATGCTATATTGGATAATTCATTTACATAACATGTTTAAAATGCTACTGTTTAGGATAAAGATTATCTTTGTTAAAAAAAAAAAAGAAGCAGAAATTCTTCTGACTCTTACTATGCTACTATATAGACATTTGGTGAAGACTGGGACTATTACTCTAAGCCTCAGCCAAGCAGTGCTATTAAATACGTCATTACATGGAACACTGCAATTACACAGAACAGTGACTTCCACAAAACTCATTTTAGACTCGTCAATTCTAGTAATTTATGCCTACCATCACCATAAGCAAATGGGATGAAGAACTTATTTTATGACTGCTAGCTGAAAGAAGATACAAGAGGACAGGAATCATTGCCTGGACCACTATTTTATTTATTTTTTTCTCACTTATAGAATAGGTCGGCTAGAGCATCTGTAAAAACATAAAAATGGAATAACACTGTACATTGACTACCCAAGGTTGGAAAATGTTATGTTATAAAAGAATCCTATAAATATTTATATATCTCCAAATAGTTAACTGATAAAATACCAATAGAAAGCTCTAAGAATAAGCAGAGGATTTTCTGGGTTTTGTAAAAACAATAGAAGTCCTGACTGAACACTACAAATGGGCTCTTCTTTGCCGTCCTTGATCTGGAACTCTTGTCATGCTCTGTAGAGAATTTAATGGTTTGTCCAAGCTCACCCACAGATCATACACAGAAAAAGAAGGCCTTTGATGGTATTTGGAAAGGTCAACAGCTCAATTTCTAATCAATGGATTGCTGAAAGTCAAGAAGTCTTTAAAGCTTGTTGAGCTAGTGAGGTGCAGGGAGTTACACAAATAGTAAAGAATTAATGTGTAATGATTAGATTGCTCATAGAATAAGGAAGGATAAAGGCAAGGAAATGATGCTTGATGAGATTCCCTTATGACTGTCATTTTCCCTGGGACTGAAATCTTTCCAGGAGTAATGTAGACAATCATACTGATTTTGAACAACCTGACCCACACTGCAGAACTGGTTAGAGAAGAAGAAAAGAAAAATGTTCCATCTTTCTGATAAAAGTCCAGAGGGAATTTCATGGATGGGATGCAAAATAGCCATTTGATTAGTATAAAATAATTTTTTTGACAAATTACACAATATTTTTGGAAACTCCTTGCCCTTGTATGCCCAGTTTAGAGGCCTAGCTGAATCCCTTACAAATGTATTTCTGAATATGTTGTTCAATGTGTTCCATGACATTTTAAGTAAAAAGTACAATGAATACATTTTCCCAGCTGTCAGATAACTCAAGTAATTAAACAAAACTGGTTCTTGGCCAGGAAGTGGCAACTAACAAAAGTACTAACAAAATTACTAAAAAATGTCACGGGAATTTTTAATGACGCAAAAATTATAATACAGCATTTGGACTCATGAGGGAAGATTAATTCAGTGCAGGCAGAGAGAACATGGTCTAGTGACTGAGCAGAAGTACTGTCTGGGTGTAATAACTGCCAAGCTACAATATAATTACCCTAAAGTGTGAGAGGTGGAGAGATCTCAGTGTGGCATGTCAGCAAAGAGTATGGGGCAAGATAGGCAGTGTGAATTGTGGAAAGCAGGGATGCCTGTATACTCCTTCCCTGTTTCACTGGAAGCATTTCATAAATGTAAAGATATCAAGCAGTGAGAACTTCGGGAATGCTAGAATTAGTGGTTTGTATTCAGCATTTGTCCTTATTTATCTTTCCCCCTCAAGGCATAAGAATAGTTTTTAGTGACTTGAGCCCATACAATTTTTTCCATATGCCTCCTATCTCACTGAGTGAGTGCATTCAATAGCACTTGATGTTCTGTTATCTCCTTGCTCAATATATTGTGTACATTTCAGTAGAGAAGGTCTCTCCTGAATGAACTAGATACATTCCTGGCCTGTTCTGTAGTACACAGAGGACCATCAGGTGATTTGAAAATTTTATTTATATATAATTTTCTTGACCTGTAAGGTGAGAGAATAGATATCAGTACCATTTTACAGATATTTTACTAAGTGAAATAGAAATTGGAATTAAGACTACCTGCTACTTTTAAGCGCCTTTTGAGATTCCCAAGGACTGACTTTTCAGCAGAGGTAACCACTTGTACAGTGGTTAATACATTCTGAGAACAATTCTTTTAAATTAAGCGGTGCCTGGCTTTGCCAATACTTCTCCAAATTAGAACCATGCTGCTCTCAGGCAAGGCACAGCTGTACAGAGAAACCTACAATTAAAGGCTGTGGCAAGTCTGGTTTGTGTGACTTGCTCACTAAAGCACAGAAAGCAGCATGAACTAAGGAAAGAATCCTATTTCCTTGGACCAGAGTCACCGTAACTATATGAGTATCCTACCTGCTCCAACAGTTCCATGCACTGCACCCCTCAGCTCTCACAACAACAGAAGCAGTATGCAAACAGCAGTCTTCCTAATCATAATTCTCCATTTGAGTGAATGGCAACACAAACACTCTCTTACAACAAACCAAGAGATTCCCCTTCCAAAGATTGTGAACTTATCAGGAATAGTTTGACAAAACCTAAAAAACTGGTTTTCATTAAAAATATAAAATGAAAATAATTTGGACAAATTATTCTAAGTCTTGTAATAAGGACCTGATTATCTTACAGTCTGCAGTGAATGGAGGAGGGGAACAAAGTGGCTCTCATTTGCACTAAGCAAAGGATGGTGGTTCATACATCTATTTTGACTTGTATCTTTAGCTTCCAAGTAGGATTTCCAATACATGCAGGAGCAAGTCTTACTCAGGTGAATTCATTAGTTCAGAGCATCTGAACTGACATTTTCACCCTCAAATTTATGATAATGTGAAGCAGTTGCAGCCTACTCCCCTTCTGAATTTCACTATTTAAAAAGCAAAGTATTTCTTCTATCTTTCTGCTATATTTCTTCTTTTTATAAACCCAGTATAGGATTAAAGGGTTTTTGTCAAATAACTTACAGCAGTTCAAGTCTGGCTGCCAGCCTGTCTCCCTGTGTCTCACAAAGCATTAACAGAACTATTTCCTGAACATCATACTTCTCTAGTTTTAACATCTTACAATCAAATTACAAGCTCAAGGATCACAATCACAGCCTTGGTACTGCAGCCTAGCTTCTTTTACTCTGTGAAATGAATATTGCTTGAGAAGTAAATCAATACCAAGCCTAGTATAGCCTTGCAAAGATACCAAAGCATTGCTCCTTTTCTGCTGCAGCATTGTATTCTGAAATCAAAATCAACACAGCAGCCTTCACAGCTAATGGGCTGTGCTGGTGAGCACTGCTCTGTTCCTGTACAGATCTGTGCATAAGGCACTGCAAACAAGTCTCAAGAGAGCAGGTGAGAATTGTCAAAGGTGACTCTTGTTCCAATTGACATTGTATTCTGGAGCCGATAGCCGAAGGCTAAAATTCTGATTAATTAGTTTTCCTTTCACTATAAACGTTTTCTTTTCCCCTTGAAGGTCCATTCAAACTAGAAAACTGATAGCCCTTGGCAGTACTGGTTATTCTAATGTGGTCAGTAAATATGCAAGAAGGCTTTGACTTCTAATTTCTCCCTGAGTTTTCAGCTCTGTCTGGACTCTGCTCAAGGGATGAACAAAAGCACAGAGTTTCAGTGAGCCAATAACTGACGTATTTACAGAAATGAACAGTTCTGTTCTCTGATCTGTTTTTTGGTCTCTGCACAGGCAAACAAATAACTTAAGTGGGAGTTTTGCCTGTGTAATGAATTTAGGAAGTCTTCCAAAATAGGAATAGGATGTGTGGAGAACAGTAGTGCAATAAATAGCCATGTTTTTTTCACCTCCAATTATCTGCAGAGAAAGAACAGAGATGGGATTGAGGAACAGAATTCAAGTTTCAAATCAACAACAGAATGAAAATATTCTGATGTACTTAATTTCTGACCTCTGAACCTCCAAAAGCCAGGTACAGGCATTACATATGGAAACTGAGAGAAAGACCTGCCACTATTTTCTTTGAGTCTTAGAAGCATTTTAACAACTACTTAATATTCATTTAAATTATTCACAGCAGGACACATTAAGATAGATCCCTGTTCTGCAAATGGCAGGAATGTGTAGAATTTGTAAAGAGAAATTCCAGATGAGCAGCTAAATCTTTTCTGAGTTGCACTCATATTTTGTCAATATTTACCATTTCCCAGATCACTGGCTTTTTCTTGGGTTTTTTACTCTTTGTTTTGCCACTAAAAAAATACTGTGCAGTGAAACTGTTCATTAATCCCTGCAAACATGTTCTGGAAGAGAATAAATAAAGGAAAATGCTGTTTACTAGATGAACAATCATAAGCAACATAAATTGGGCTTGAGGAAGGGTATAGTACAGTACTATAGTCTCCTTTATCCTAAGTAAAGACCATTAATTACGGGCGCTAGGATAAATTTTTAGAACTCTTGTGACTTCAGCTTGTTTTCCCCTAAGATTTTATGGAAAGCACAAGAAAGCCCAAGCTCCATTTTCAGTTGAAACCTGTTTTTCCTTCAGCTATAAATGAATGTAACCTAGACCTCTGCCTGGCTGAGAAGATATGAAATGTCTGTCCTATTCATCCTCCTGATCTTTGGTTTTGATCTGGACACTGAACAACAAACCCCGAAAATCCATTGTTACATTGCCTTAGTGAACAAGAATTCGATCCAAACTGAGGAAAGTTTTGTTTAATGACACAGTATCCACAGTGGTGCCAGTGATTTAAGGTAAGGATGTGGTCAATGCTAACCTAGTCACACCAATGCTTTCATTTTAATAAATGATATTATGAGGAAGAAGTAAAGAGCCCAGTAACACATGTATCTAATCCTGGCCCTGAGTGAAGATGTCAGAGCTGTGCCACACAGAGAATCCCTCCAGACTGGATCTGGACACTTGCTTGCACATAGTGTTCAGCTAATACCTTCCTTTCCAGGTGATAAACTTCATAAGGTGTTCCACAGTGCGTGACAAGCCTGTGCACACTAGCCCTTAATAGGAGGGCTGGACCGCTTAAAGCAAGAATTTGATTGTTTGGTATAAAGCTTTTGGCCCAAACTGTATGACTTGGTCCATTTGCATCATGAAATGCTATATTAAATCTAAAAACACATTATCTTACCCATTGACCAGTACTCTAGCAAGCATACTATGAACTAGTTGATAATATATTTGAAAAAAGAATGCAGTGGACAGAGTAGACCTTGATTTCACACTGTCCTGAGAGACATCTGAAATCTCTCTGACATCAACACCCTGAACAAAAAAAAAATACTGATTTCAATGGGACTTATGGAAATATAACCTCGTATGAACTCTGTGTAACAGATGGATTGAAGCATTTGGGACCTGCATGCTGGGGTTTATCTGCCAAAATACAAAGGACACTGGGGAGTGGGGTAAATGTTATCAAGGAGTTTAGGAAGCAGGAATCCTTTTATCTTCCTTACTTCCATATTCTTGGGCTGGCTGGGCAAAGCACTAATGTGCTGTCTACACATTTATATAGAAGCTGATTTGGTTTGTAGGAGAGTGAGCTATATAAATGACTAATTACCCTGTATCTTACATGAGCCATCTTCAAGTGCCATATATTTTACTGAGATGAGCATATTAAGAGGCATAAACTCTATATGGTAAATCCTGAAATGTCCCATGTAACTTAATTTTCACAGATAAGAAATGCAAAACAGTCTTTTCAGCGTACCATGACTTTCTGCAGGAAGTAAATCCATTAGAAAATGAAAGCTTTCTAATGCAATGACAGGGTGCACAGTCTCATCATCTTCGTGTGGGTCTGGCATTCACAAATTATTGTTCAGCTGCCACCAGGCAGCTCTCTTTATCTAATTTACTTGTCTTTTATCAAGCCATCTGAGCGGCATCTTAATCATGAAGGACAGGATTTCTCTTACCTAATGTCAGCTTTCTGAGGTTAGGCAGATGGCACTATCCTGAAGGCAATGCTTAGGGTCAGAGGAGTGGGGCTCCTCTTTGAGACACCAGTTGTGGGATTGAGTCCATGACCCTTCAGGGCCTCCCATCTCTTGCTGCTATCATGAGATCACAGACATTTGGCCTAAACCTTGGTTTTAACCTTCTTAAGCATGATGGGATGAATCTTGTGTTTCTTTCTCAGAATACGAATGACAAAGGTGAACCAAGGTTTTAAAATTTGCAACTGGACACTCAGCTTTCCCCTAGATGATGGCTGCGTGAGGCCTTTGTTTTTGTTAAATCCATTACAGAGAGAGGATCTCACAGGTATTTAGATTGGTACTATACTCAATCAGGTTAAACTGAAGAAAATGTCCCTGTGAGATATCAACCATCCAGCTGATATGATTGACTGGTCTAAAGGCAGCTGAAAACATCAGACACCAATACAACATTTGCAAGTTTGCTGCTCAAATAGCTGGTAAGCACAAAATCTGACATGAGAACAAAGCTATCAACCTGAAAACACCGATTTCTCTTATTGTCCACAGAAGGTGTTCCAAACTGGATACTTCATATCTATCTGATGCTTTGCAACACAATTTTGAATACAAATTGAGCGAAAGAGCAATAACATGAAGGCCTTCAGATAGTTGTCTATATCATGTTGGGTAACTCAGATACAGCCAAGATGAGAAGATGTTGAATGAGAACATGAAAATATATTTAGTTTAAATATTAGATATGATTTTCAACAGGGACTTGCTGAAATCACGTTCCATCTGGCCTGCCTTAAATAGATTCCCGCTTGAACTTTGCTGTGCTCTTGAAACCAAATAGGTTGAAAGCTTCTCTAAAACACAACGATTCAATAGCACTCAGGGATGTTGTTAATAAGAAGGCAAGCAGTGCACAGTACATAATGTTACATCACCAGCCTGAATTGTTAATGCCTTGTTAATACATATACCAAAACATGAGTTTATGTCCTATAATACTGGCTAGGCTAAATATATTGTGATCAGGTTTTATTATTCCCAAATAGAAAACTCTGTGTATTAAAAGAAAAGTAAATGCATGCATTTTACTAAAATATATGTTGGAGTAAACTGACCACCTTCAGTAAAATTGCACAAATTGACCTAAATTTTAGTCAAGGCATCTTCCCAAAATGTTCTTTTCTTATATTTTCCATTTTCCTTTCTTGTAAATCAAGTTAATCCAAATATAAATAGTGTAAAATATAATGAATAACTGCTGTGAGGTCAGAAGTGGGTCAAAGAAGGATAAAGAATTAATCTCAAGACCAAAGGCCATTATATTTCAGATATGCAGCTCAGAAATTTTAAATGAAATTTGGCAGGCTGAGGCTGGTGTGATTGACATCCTTTTCTAGCCACTACAATCTGAATTCAGTTTGCTGCTATGCACGTCCACGTGTGTGAGAAACACTACTGAAGTGAAAACACAATATACTATATGGGAATTGATTAATTGTCATCATCCACAAGAAATGCCTTAATTTAATTAATTTAATTAATTAGTTTGATTTAAATTCATTGATTTTCCTTATTTTTCTGGCCTAGATAGTAGTCTCAATTCATTATAATAGAAAAGTACATCCAAATATCACTTCTCTAGGGAAAGATTGGTGTCAGCTAATATTCTACAGCTCCCAGTAGCCGGGACACTTATCTCTAATACAGTGACAAGACATAAAACTGCTTTTATACACACCAGTATCAGCAATTCCTAATATGATTTATATACAAAGGGCAGTTCTGAATACCTGCTGATGCAATATAATAACCTTAGAAATTTGATTAAACCTTGTTAGTGGCAGAGTCCTTCTTTTTTGCATAGTTATCACAGTCCACTATTGGCTGCCTTGCTAAATGTGGTAGATCTTCCTCTCAGTTTGTTGTTTGAATTTTCTTCCTGTTTTGATATTCAGCTTGAGGACAGTAATAGCAAACACAATGAAAGTACAGTACTGCTGGAACACTGCTTACAGAGCCTGCCCAGGGGACAAGCCACAGCAAGGTATTCTAGTCTAAGCTAATGGCTGCAGATTGATCTTAAGGAAGAAAATAAAGGAAAAACTGGTAAAAGGCTAAAAATCCAATCTGATGCTCCAGTACATGTCCAAATATCTATACTTTAATAACTTCAATTATGGAGGAAATGAGGGCATTAGAGATAATGCTGTCTTGCCTAGCACAGCCTCTCCTTTCTCAAAAAGACATTCACTTGACTTTCAGGACTCTCAGGTTCTTTACAAGAATTAATGTCCTGTGATTTACCTCACACATCACTGTAGTGGACAAGAACTTCTACATCCTCTAATAAGCAGCTACTCTAAGTTTTGTGACAAACTCCACAAGAAAATTTCAGAAACTTTTCATCCTTCCTGTGTTCTGTAGCAGGCTCACCTAAGTCACAGTTAAGGCCATATCCAGAGAAAGCTATATCTTATGCTTGATTTTAAACTCTGGTTTAAACTTGGTTTTAGAGGCTTAGCCATCTATCTAAACTTATTGGTAATGAATGGTGATAATCGACCCTGAAAAAGAAGCCCCAGATGAATGGACTTCAGCACAAGAATATCAAAACTTCATGTGACAGAAGGGCTACTTCAGAGCTGGGGCCTAACAGCCCTCAGCTGGGTCATTGCTATCAGACATCTTCGCAATTACCACTCCTTTTTGCAGCTGAGGTCATCCTGTCCAATTGGGAGGTCCTTTTAGCACTAAAAGAGGGTAGTCATGGATAAATCACAGGGTGCCACTCTTTGTCCAGAAGGTGAAGACTTGGTGTTTTTGTGGCAGAACATGTCCAATAGGGGAGATGCCCACTGTGCCCTTTACAGGGACCTTTATTTGCTTCTCAGTAAAGAAATATCAGGCAAAACTCAGCCCTAAACTGCCTCCAGGTCTAATTCTGTCTTGGCAACTTTTTAACAAGCAAAAAGTACTCCATCAGTGTGGAGGATGAGCAGGAACATTTTGGTTCACCCACTCCAATGTGAGCAAGTAGCCAGCCCAGTGCCTGTGGGACTGAGAATCCTCTGCCCAAGCAGTGAGAAGAAGGAACCAAGATTCCGTCAGCAATTTCATATGCTTCAGATTTCTGGACTGGATACTTAGCTGATTAAAGTCAACATAAACCAAGCTGATATTTTTTGGTCAAGATATACCATGTAAGTAGGTGATCCATTCTGTTTTCCAATATTGAAATATCTGAAGTAAAAGGATTAAAGTATTTGTCATCTTGGTGTCTCAGCCCAATTAGCTGCACAATCCTGATAGAGTTATAGAGAAATTTCTTTTTTGATCAGTAGGTGCTAGACATAAGAGCAAATGTCATTTTTGAAAGTGAAGATGAATACATAAACTACACAAACAGTTCTGAGAATTTATACAGTGCCACAGAACATTTCTCCTGAATTCCTATTTAGGAATTAAGGTTTGCTATGGTGACTGAGCCCAGGTGCACTGGCTGACGTCCATACGAGCAATTACATTCAGCTCAAGTTCCTCTTTTCAGAAGAGCAATGCACTCTCTCTTCATCCTGACACATTGTATGGTAGTGGTGCCTATTATTTTGAAGGTGCAGCCAGCCTCAGAGACACCTGTACTTTATTGATAGCTGAAAAAATCTTTGTACCCTCAGCTCATATTCTCTTTCAGACTCTGCTCTAATTCACAGAACAGACTTGCTATTGCAATCTTGCGTAGAAGTGCTTACCCTCTTTTGCAAACCACTTTGAGAAGCACAGAAGAGCAAGTGAGTCACCTGGGTGGCAGCTAGTCCTTCCAAACAGTAAGAAACAGGAAAGCTTAATGGGAGGGAAAAGGAGCTCAAGATCATAATGGCCATCTCCTGTGTCCAGAGACATCACCACAACATCCCTTTCTAAGCTTGCCTGGAAAAGCAGAGAATAGCTCACATCTGCCCCAGCCATTAGTCAGTGAGATGTACACAGAACGTTAAAATACATTATTTTTTGCCAAAGACAAAAACTTTCCCTCAGTCCTTTTTCAAGTCTAATATTCCACCTGGAGTAAGTCCTACGTAGTATCCAATCACTCAGCCTACTCCTACACTAGACGAACTGTGCTGCCACTGATGTGTTGTGAGAACTTGCAAGGACTGGATATGAGGAAAGCCAAAGGGTAAAACAAAAGTATGATACAAATATGATCTTACTGTTCATCGCTGCTCTAAGTCTTTCACTTTGATTTGTCATCCTTCTTCCTTTTTTCCTTCCTTAGCTACAGTTTTTTGTCTCAATGCTATAAATTCTTTTCTTGGTTTCATTACCAAGAGAGGTTTGCTTATAAATGCATTAAGTGTCTTAAGATGTTTCATCACAAGGTGTGGAAAAGGGCACTTTGTTTTGTCATGGAAGTAGCAGCACTGTGCACTGGTATCTGATGCCATGCCATTTAAATAACTGCTGTGCCTTTATTCTCTTTAAATCACTGACTTCCACTTTCTAATGTTTTCTTTTTTCTTTTGTCTTATTTCATGTCTGAACCTGGCTCAACATCTTTAAAACTATATAAAGGCAGTGCCAAATTCTATTCCACTACATGACTGGCTGCTAGTAAATAATGACATACTTAGTTTTTATTTCATTAGAAGTTTACTAGAAATTCTGTTATTACCGATGATGCCATCATGGGACAACAAAAGATTTTTATGAGAAAAGCATACAGGAAAAGTTTTTCCTACACAAAAAACTATTTACAAGTATCTTTATTGTATTATCATTAACATATGGGAGTGGAAAGTAAATGCAACAGTGTATCTGCCAAATGGGAAAGTACCAGCTTGGTTAAAGGGGAAAACTAATTTTCTGATTTCTGACAAGATTTTACAATTAGCAAAGAAATGTGAAATTAAATTAAATAACACACAAAACCCATGCAGTTTTGCTATTTTTGCCCTCATTGTTTATTCCTCCTAATAGTCCTGTATACTTGTTTTTTGCCTCTTCTGATCTGACTCAATGGAGTTGCCACCCCTTCTCTGGCTTTCATTGTAATCTCACACTTGGCCAAAAAACAGAGGAAATGAACAAAGCTGTTGATATGTAAATAACAGCTTTGAAGATAGAAGTACCAGATTGTTCCTAAAGAGAAAAATGCAATTGCTTTTTTTTTACCAGATTTAAAAAACCTGATGTATTATTCAAATGGTGCCTGAAATCAAAGATTCCATTATCTCTGAGGAATAATCATTTCAGTCAAACCAGGTATTTCCAGAGAGCCAAGGAAATTGTATTAAGAGTTCAAAATGTTACATTCTAAATGGTGTTGACAAAATTGCTTATTTCAACCCTATTTCACTTTCCGTGTATTACATTATGAGTACCTTTTAGTAGGACATTTTAAGAGATGGGTTGATTTTCCCTTGAATAAAAGCAACTGTGGGCCAAATTCTGAGGCCTAAGCTCCTGTAGGTGGTATCTGAATTACAGAGTCACAGAGCTGGAAGGGACCTCAGGAGGTCACCTGGTCCAAGCCCCCCTCCTCAATCAGGGGCACCTAGAGCTAGTTGCCCAGAACCATGTCCAGCAGGCTTTTGAATATCTCAAGAATGAGGAATGCACCACCTTCTTGGGCAACCTGTGCCAGTGGTCACTCAGTCTCACAGTGCAAAAGTGTTTCCTGATGCTCAGAGGGAACGTCCTGTATGTATTTCAGTTTGTGCCCAGGTATGGTTTCTCTGATCCCAGAGAGAATCTCTCCTGGTCACAGAATTTATGATAAATGGGCACTAAAACTCACTCAAATCAAGGTCAGTGACTTCAATATTTCTGGGCTTCTTTATAACTAGAAGGAAAAAATTAGGTTAATTGTGCTGCAAGTACTGCAAGTAGTTTGCACTGTAAAGTGCATATTTCTGTATGACGTGTGTTCATGGAATGATTTATAGGGCTTTCACTATTCAGTGAGATACCCTAATGCTCTAGTCCAAACATGCAATTGGTGGCATGCGGATAATTTGCAGGTTATGAGTTGCATGTGCACAAATATGATAGAATGAGCCTTAATAATTGAAAAGGGCTTAATGCAAAATAGCCTCAGAAAGGAGTAATTGATACTGAGGCACTGCCCCAGAATACCCAAGGAGAGCATTATTGATTGTCCTTCTGAATAAACAGGATTCAGAATTTTTTTTTTAACTACCCAAAATGAATAAAGTGTCCTCTTTTTAAATCTTGATACCCAATAGTGAATGAGTGGAAGTGAGCATATCTGCCCCATCTGTTGTCTATGAGCTACATAAGGTGTCTTCATGTGTCAAAGTGTGTGTCAAAGACCCCTTCCCAGTGTTCAGGAACAGTTACATTTTTACCTGTTGGAGAAAGCCATGGGGAAACTCAGGAGAATCTCAGGTGAAGTTCAGGTAATCCACAAATTATGTAGTGGCCTCTGCTAAACAGCCCAGCTTGCCTCTTCTTCAGGACATTTTGATGTAGACAGTTTGATCTGTTATTGATTCTGTCCACATTCTGAAAACTGGCAAAGTGATGCTGACTTTTGCTTTCCAAAAGGTTACAGTTCTGTGTGATGATAAATGATGGGTAAGTGCTACCATTAGTAAACAGTCAAGGTGTCTGATGGAAAAAAGTCAATGAAAGTAAATAGCACTTATTGCCTGATTAAGTTGGCCCCAATTCAGAATTAAAGGGACATAAAATTACCTGCTCTTATCTGGCATGTAGGCTTATTAACTACACTTGTTTCAAACATGAAGATATAGAACAGACAAGCTCTACATTGCTTGAATTCTTATTTTTCTTGTTCTTTAGTGACTATCAGCAAAATAAGGTGGTTTGATTTTTTTTTTCCCCACAATGATCCTTTTAATAGGAAAATAAGGTATCTTTGTAGTCCTCAGTATGAGTAGGTGAAGAGAATGGAGGCTGAGGAAGAAAAACAGCAAAGTTTTTCCAAAAGAGATGTGGTGAATTGGAAAGACTATAAGCAGGAAAAAGAAAGACTGAATGAGAGAGATTTCAAGAAAGTGAACACAAATGGTAGTGTAGGGGCACAGGGTAGTGTGGGAGTACCTGGCTGCCAGGTTGACCCTGAGAAGTTAAAAGATGAAAGTAGAAGCTCATTTTTACCCTTGGATGCATAGACATAGGAGCATGGGAATATCTGCAGTCTCAGAACAAAAGGAATCTTGTGTAGGTAGGACGCAGCTAGGTTTGATACCCAAGGTTCACTGTTCATCAGTGGGAAGATGAGTAGAAAGATGATTAGAGTGATGGAGAACCTCTCCTATGAGGGAAGGCTAAGAGTTTTGGGATTGTTGAGCCTGGAGAAGAGAAGACTTTGGGGTGATGTAATTACTGCCTTCCAGTACTGGAAGGCAGCCTACAGGAAAGATGGAGAGAGAGTTTTTACAAGTGCATATAGTGATAGGACAAGGGAGAATGTCTTTAAACTTTAGATTAGATATTAGGTAGAAATTCTTTACTGTGAGGGTGGTGAGGAACTGGAACAGGTTGCCAAGAGAAGTTGTAGATTCCCCATCCCTGGAAGTTTTCGAGGCCAGATTGGATGGGGCTTTAAGCAACCTGGTCTAGTGGGTGGTGTCCCTGCCTATGGCAGGTGGGTTGTAATTAGGTGATCTTTAAGGTCCCTTCCAACCCAAACCATTCTGTGATTCTGTGATTCGTGAAGTCATCAAGGCTTTTTCCCCTCTGGCGTATCTATTACTGGCATCCAAGACAGTTGACCTTTCAGGCAGTGAAGAGATTTGCATTCCACTGTGGACTTCCTTGGCCCTCTTTGTCCATCCCCTGAAGCAGCTCAGAGGGATCCATCTCAGTGGAGGGGACAAGGGCAAGGTGGAAACTACCATATGCATGTTCTGCAAGAGACTGTTTGGACCAGAGCATTGGATTACACTTCTGTCTGGAGCTGCCGCAAAACTACGTGCTCAAGTGCAAGGCTGAATCATTCCCCTGAAATGTGAGTCAATTCAGCAACTCTCTAGTGGGGTGTTGGGTTTTCTCATCTTGTCCTTGTGCTATAAAAATGCCCTTGGCCACTACCAAGCAGCTTAGAAAGGAGAAAAAAGAGAAAACCTCTTCTCACAGTGTTCATTTGACTGAAACTGGAATTAAATGCTATTCTTCTCACTTCACAACCTCCCTATTTTATCCAAGTACAGGATAAGAATAAAGCATAAAGAGTCTACATTCTTCAGTGGGAAAAAGAAAAGGTGAGGTTTGAGAAGTCTCAACTTGCTCACCTTCTTCTACCATGAGTTACAAAAGTTAAATCTCTGGCCTCTAAACTCATCCACTCACTTCTAGTGCATGTATATGTGGCATATGCCAGCAATAATCCTGTTTACCTCTGAGTAGACTGGAAGATTAAAGTTTCTGCCAATCTACTGAATGAACAGTCAGGCTGTAGCCCTCTGTATATTACAAGGCAATCAGATCTCACTTTTAATTAAAGCAGAACGTGGGCAAATAACTTATAGAGACAGTTATTAGTCACACATTAGATTGCCCCAGAAACTGCACAAATTTAACCTGAAAAACCAGTGTTTTAATTAAACAGTAACTATACAACTTTAGGCATATTGTGGATGCCTACAGATGCCTGTGGATGCACAACACAAAAGAATCTCGGTTCTGATGTGGCCTTCCATGCTACTATGAGGTAACATTTGCTACTACTATGAATAACATTTTGCATGTATTTACTTATTTTGATTCATCCCAAAGCAATCTCTCTTATGGAAGTTGGGGTCTGGAATATCACCCATTAGCACCAACATGGTGATATAATAATGCACAGAGTATACAGTCATTTGCAGTGAAGGATCTCAAAATACTTAAAAGGTGTTCATTGGAAGCCTTACCGTGTTTTTAACTGTGTATCTGCAGCAGCACATCTGTGAGATTTTTATCCTTGATAAGATGGATTTTCTGATGTATCTATCATCAGTTAACTGAGTTAATTAAGAGAAAAATGCCTAAGAGTCTGAACATTATATTTATGCTTTGAACTTAAATCTTTCACAAAAAAATTTCTTGCAAGGACCGAAAATGGTGCTTCTTATTTATTTAACCTGATTTTAATAACTGGAAAAAGAAAAAAACAAAATGGTGAAAGCCCACTAGTGCCATTTAGCATTTGAAGAGAGCCTTTTGTGAACCTTGATATTAAAAAAGCCATGATAGTAGGAAGCAACTATAATTTGGCTATGAATCACAAAGCTATTCACAGGAAGACTCTTAGCAAAGACAAAGGCCCTGCTGTCCATTATAAACCCATGAATTGCCTTCAGATAAATGCAGCTTGTCCTTCGATGTAAAGCTACTCATTGCAGTCCAGCCAGCAGTCTCCATTGTTCACCCTAATGAAAATGCACTCTGGTACAGAGAAAATGTCTAATTCATTACAGCAGAGACTAATTTCTTCCACCAACTGCTTTGTACTGAAATATTTAAAAATCCCCAGTGAAAGAAGAAACAGACTATTTTTTTTTCCATACAAAACTTAACCTTTATTTGCAAATGGCAAAAACTCATTTTTCTTTAAAAAAATAAATAATAATGGTGTTCCTTTTGTGTGTATTTAGCAGAAAGGTAAATCTCAAAGAGCTTTCCTCTATACTACCTTTAGAAAGAATCTCTTCTTTCTGGGCTTTATATATCTACAGAGGCTTTGAACAAGAGGAAGCAATTTCTTTGGCTACATTTATCTTCTTCCAGACTCTTTTCAATTAATATTTGTCTAATATTTGTTAATTGCTACTAAAGATGCTGTATCAGGTAATGCATTTAATTTACCTACTGAGCTTGCAACTGCAGGATAGAAAGTGTATCTATGGATATGCCACTGTAGAGTAGCAACAATAGCTTTGGGCTACAGCTGCTAAAAATAACTTGCTCTGTGCTGCAACTCAGGTATGAGAGATTCAGACCATTCATAAGAACTGCAATTAAAAACATCAAATGGAATGAAAATACCCTCTTCCATTACTCTGGCAATTCCTTTTTGATGAATCTATGCAGTGGTGGAGTTTCCCTCTTGTTTTCTGTGTTTACTGTTTTATGAAAGGCACGGTATTTCTTTTGATTTCTTTGCAGGGAACCAGTAGTTTTACAGTAGAAAAAGAGAAGTGGGCATAATTTTAATTTCAGACAGGCAGCAAGGAAGAAAAAAAGACAATTTTTCAAGGACAACAAATGTTAAGACTGCTGGCAATTTTTAAAAAGGCAATTAAAACAGTAGTCTTCATAATAAATAAAATCCTTTCATCATTTAAATAAAATGTAGCCTCCTGCATATATTTAATGAACATATTTTCCTCCGCATAGTCTCTATGGGCATGGTTGACCTACTCTTACCAAAGCACACATCCTTGAAAAGCAGTCCCACTGAAGTTGGAGAGATTGATCATGCAAATAAATCTCTCAGTACCTGGGCTTCAGAATAAACACTTCACTGTGACAGTGAGAGGGAGAGCTGAAACGCTGCCTGACAAACTTGCTGGGAAACTGGCTGTCAGAGAACTAAGCGAAACCAGAGGCAGCAACTTGTACCACATGCTGGGATGGCTCAGGGAATGGGGACAGCTTCCTCAGCTTCCTTCTATCTCAAAAAGCCATCCTGAAAGGCACATGGTTGGTGTGACTGGAGCAGCTGCTGACTTGAAGCAGCTTTGGCTGCAGACTTTCCAAGGAGAGGTGGACAGAGCCCTTTTCCCGCACGCCCGGCCCTTTTCCTACACGCTGACCAGCACAGGCACTCGTGTGAGTGCAGGCTGCTCCTGTTACACCACTGGCAACAGCATCCCGGGGAAGATGCCAGCCAGGGACTGTGCTGGGGCTGGTGGGGCACTCAGGCCCCACGTCCTGCACAGGGGGCAGGCAGAGGAACAGCTGTGGCACCCGGCCGGCTGTCCGGCCACCTCTCTGCTGCCCAGGCCACAGACCACTGCCCTGCGCTGGAAGGAAGTGGCTTAAATTAGCTCCAGCAGTGTATGATTTATTTTCCTCAGTACTCAGGCTCCTCTTTACCTGTTTTACCTGTGCTTTGTCCCTTTTCTGCTACTCACAAAGGGGACAGAGCACCAGGCAGCTGTTGCTCTAGTGTTTTCTTCCTCAGGATATCCACTCTGTGGGATAGGGGAAGGGATCTTCTCTGCTCCATGTTAAGCAGCAGAAGCACAGACAAAGGCTCAACTGTCTCATCAATACCAGTGATCCAATCAGGACTGAGAGTGCCAATAAAACAACAATTCTTTTTTCTTTCTTCCAGTTGAAACAAACTGAACAACATCTTTCCCCTGCCTTCATTTTGTTCTGCCAAAGTAAAACAAAACAACTTCCTTATCAACATGTTCTTGGATCAAAACATCTCTTCAATCTGAAACAAAATGTTCCATCCTTTGACAGACATACAAAAACCAACAGGGAATGAAGGACTGTCTGTATCTCCAACTCTGCTTCCTTCTTCCAGAATCACCAGTGATGGGGACGCTTCTGGGACCTAAACTCCAAGCTCCAGACCCAGTTCTGACAGAACGGGTTCCAACCTACGCCTCTTGTGAAATTGGCCAGCCACTGTGCTATGCCATTCTTCTTCTCTTGACAGTGAATGCTTTAGTATTTATAAAAATGTGTTTCAGACAGGTAAATATTGAGGAAACATATACTGGGATTTTTTTTATCCTGATGGTTAAGGCACTGTTGAGACAAGAGAATTATAGTTCAAATCAATACAGGCAGCAATGAACACAGTTCTCCTAAGTTTTGCTTGACAACATTAATCACTGGACACTGAAAAAGCAGAAGGGACATTGACTATCCCTCTGTCAAGATATGATGACTCCTCAATAGCCTAACATGTTTACAACAGAAAGTACCTGGCAAATTTGATCCAAGCCCGTGTAGATTTTGAGCTGTACAAAACCACGGTTTGGCAAATTTTCTATTTGTACTACTTGTAAGTTTAAATCCTGTTTTGCTATACTGTTGTGCAAGAACAACGACTTATAAAGAGTCATTCAAAAAATATGCCATGTATTTATTCATATTTTTGTGAAAACTGAATGCATTTTGCATGTGAAATATTTCCTGTGTTAAATTCATTCTCACAGTGCTGTTTTCCATACTAATCAGTATCCAGTATATTCAGCATATTCAGACTGATGTATCAGGATGATAGTGGTTTAGTACAACTACTAAATTATTCATGTGAAAACATACGCTGCACTAACACTGCCAAAGTGTTTATAAGCAATATGTCACGGGAAAAAAAAATAAAAAAGAAGAGACAAGAATGATCCACAAATTAAAAACAAGAGATCTTGCAAAATTATCATTAATATGATGCAGTAGTATGCTAATGAAAATTTCTGATTACACCAAAAATAAGAGGTAATGTCCATTAGGTAAGAATGAAAATATCGCATTGGAAAGAGTGCTGTTAAAAAACCAGGGACTGGACAAAAGCGAATATGGCAAAGCTGAGGGTTATGTTCACAAGTTGTTTATATGGTCAAATAAAACAAGGGTCAGGTAGAAGAGCCTGTGATATTTACAAGTAAGAAACAGTCAGTGGGCAGAAGCAGCAACACTAAGCAATACAGGGACACATTCAAGCTTACATCCTAAGCTAGGGAAAGCACCAAAACCACAGATCCACGCAGGGTCTGGCCAGTGTGCTAGGATCTCAACACAGTGCCTTTTCTGACAATCACATTGCTGTTACAGGACAAACAGACTCCCTTGCACATAGCACCATGCAGCCATAAGTTTCCTGCCCAGGAACAGTTCTTAGACAGACATATATTAACTTCCAAAGGAAAAGCACTGCCAGGGTCATCTGTTTTTCATAGCTATCATATAGTCAGGGATAACATCTGAGAGTATTTTGTGTTATTTCTAAACTCTCCAATCCATCTTTTACAAGAGCTTTTAAGGTCAGCAGAGAGCAACACGTGCAGCAAACAGATTTACTGGGCAGATTAGCTAAGTGACCTCATAAAGCGAACAAAGCATGCTGCTCTTTCAATCAGCATCTTTTTAAATCTGTTAACTAACACTGAAATATTTGCTTTGACACGAGAGTTTGCTGCAAGTGTTTCCATGGTAATTCTTGGCCTCTCAACCATGGGGATGATTTCAGCTAACTCCAGCAGACAGAATGGGCTTAAGGATATCTTCCCAGATAGCCTTCAGACTATTTTCTGCACAGACCCCGGGAAGAGCTACAGTAGAGATGTGGATGAGGAAGAGGGTGGTCAGCCCCCTGAGCAGGCTGTGAGCCCCAGGATGATCTTTGGTGTTAAGGGCAAGGGGTGCAAATGTTCCTTCCCGCAGGTAAATCTACCCCCAAATTGAGATTAAAGACAGGAGATGCAGGATGGTGTTTCTCCCAGATTTTCCTGACCTCTGCCAGTAGCAGTAGCACAGCTCTCACTCAGCACAGCAGCTGGCTGCGGGCTCCAGCTGTGGGCCTGCAGCCCGTTCTCTGCAGGCCTCTCAGGACCCAGCAAAACCACTGCTCTTGGATGGCTGTCTGCTACAGACAGCAGCAAGACATCAGGCCACGTGAGCAAAATCCTTTCTTCTAATCGCTGACTGCCAGCTGATCCTACAACGAACATTCTTGTCGCCCTTTTTAAACAGCTGAACTGCATTTACTTGAATTGTTCCTTCCAAAACCTCTAAAGTACAGCTTTATAGAAACAACATCTGGACGCTGGTTTGTGCAACTAATATGATTATATTTAATACACATTTTATACTGCAAACTGCATGTGGTCATGCTTTCACCTTCACCAAGAGGGTTTTCATTTTTTCCAAATTTCTTTTGAACTCAAATAATTTTTTGCAACCACTTATTAGGAGCTGCATGCTATTGTTTTCACATTGTTCTCAAACTTATTTTGGCACTTGAGGATTGCAGAAAGAAGAGGAAAACTGTGGCTCCAGTAAGATTAGAGGCTTGTGAAGTTGCTTCTTTGACTGTCTCACTGTGCATCCACTACCCTCTGCTCAAAAGGAGGGGGTTATCTTTGCTGTAAGCAGATATACTGGCAGAGTAGCTTGATTACAGGCAACAGTACAACACTTACTAAGACCATGTAACATTACAAGATAGTGCATAGATTTCCTGTAATTGGGAAGAATTACAAATAATTCTCCAAATTACCAGTTTGGGCCACTTTGTATCCTGGGTTTCATCAAAAGAAGTGTGGCCAGCAGGTCTAAGGAGGTGAATCTCCCTCTCTTATGAGACCCCACCTGGAGTGCTGTGCAGAGTTCTGGTGTCCCCAACATAAGAAGGACATGGAACTGCTGGAGCAAGTCCAGAGGAGGGCCACCAAGTGGAGCATCTTCCCTATGAGGACAGGCTGAGGAATTTGGGGCTGTCCAGCCTGGAGAAGAGAAGGCTGTATGGACACCTCACAGCAACCTTCCAGTATCTCAAGAGGGCCTACCAGGAAGCCAGAGAGTGACTCATCATCAGGAACTGCAGTGATATGACAAGGAGTAAGGGGTACAAACTGAAGGAGGAGAAGTTTAGGTTAGACATCAGGAAGAAATTCTTTACTGTGAGAGTGGTGAGATACTGGACAAGTTACCCATGGACGTTGTGGATGGCCCAACCCTGACAGTGTTCAATAGCAGGTTGGATCAAGCAAGGTCCACCTTTAAGGTCCATTCCAACTCCTTAACATTACATGAAATACATAGGTAACAGGCCTATAAATACTATGCATGTAATAGTTCAACAACATAAATATTGGATCTATTTTGCAAAGTATTACATATGCTCTATATGATATTATACATCAGTAAGACATCTATATACATGTATAAAGATGTACAAACCTGTGTACATCTATGTAAAAAGATTATGGAACATGCTATGAAAGCAAAAATACTTGTTTGCTGTAATAATGAAGAGAGCAAACATGCCCTTTAATAACATCTATGACACAGAGTGGTACAGGAATAAGGATCCTCCTTAACAAGCCTTTGAATGTTAATGGTATGAATTGTCTCTGCTGCACCTTTGAGTGGTTTTATAGCTGTATGTCATCGTGACATACAACACCTCCAAATTTCTATCAGCACATTTCATACTGGAGTTACTTATATGTCCTTTGGTTTCTGGTGTGTAGTACTTGCTCTTTCTTTTTTATTGTGTTATTTGGAATAGGGTGAAAGAAACTCAGAACAAAAGGCCAGGGTCAAGTCAAACAAATATTGAGTGTACATTGCAGAGAGCATTTCCATTTTGCTGTCACAAAGCTGCTGCCAGTTAGCACAAAAGCTCATTGCCCAAGCAGGCTTTACACAGGCAACCTCACAGCTCTCACAGGTTCCAACTGCAGTTCTGTGTGATGGGATGTTTCTCTTTGTGGGGTTATTCACACCCTTCACCTCTGGGCAGGACACTGAGAAGTGACACACAGTAAGGGATGAGTCAGGAAATCACACCAGAACCGCCAAAAAGCAAAATGCGTCCTGACATATTTACCAGCCACAGTGTCATCAAACGGGAGATGCTAATTGCTCTAACAAACCATCCCACATGGTTACAGCTGCAAAAGGAAGAAGTAGTCCCCTGACTACTGATGGCTTCTCCATCATCCCATGGGGCTCCCCGATGCTGGTCCCCAGGGACATACACCCTGGGAAAGTCCCTGGGAAAGACACCCTGGGCCATGCACAAGGGAGCACCCAGCTGGCTGCACTGGACTGCAGAGGTGTTTGGGGCTCTCAGAAGAAGGTGATACAGGGCAGGCAAAACTCCCCTCACATGTGTCACTGATGAAGAAAAATCAGGGGATTTCCTAAATCTTACCTTTCTCTTGGATTCTTCATTCTGACCTCTTTAATTCTACTGGGAGTGAACAATCTGGGATTTAATTCTGACCTTCACAGATAGTCCCAAATAATGTATTTATCTAGAATATAATCAAATATGGCAACCAAGAGGATTCCCTGGTTCCCTAACAACTTTCTTTCTTTTTTGTTGGGTTCTTTCTTGTTTGTTTGTTTCCATTCATTATATAAATAGTTTGTGTTATTTTCTTGAAACAAGGATATTTTTTCTTTTATTCATCTCCAGACATGAGTTATCACATACTGAATAACTATTGAGTCCTAAGGTGTTAGATGAGAAAAATCTCTTGTAGGCTTCAGTATGAGATTTGTACAACTCCTACAGAATTCTTAATGTAACTGGAGATTGACTTTTATCTCTGTTTTCAGTCTTCCTATTTAATTTGACTACTTATATAAAACAAGAATGAAACTTCCAATGATCTCCAATTGAATGTTTGAACCCTGCCATCATGCCAACATAGCTGTCTAAAATAAAGCTGAAGCAATAGAAGGAAATGGGAAAATAAACACACATTGGAAGATGATGATAGTGAAAGAGATATGAACAAAAGCAGCATCATTTTTCAGGAAGTTATGCACTGTGAAGGGCTATTACAGACAAAATGAATTGCTCCTGGTTGGAAAGAAGCAAGAATGTTTCTGGTTTTGAGATGCATCATCATTTTCTACCAGGACTATTTTTACTAGTATCTTTAAAATACAAATAACTCTTGTTTCTCATCTGTGAATTATTTTAGTTTTGCTTTGCTTGGAACCTTTGTGGTTCCAAGACAATAAAGAAATATGACAATGCATTTAATTAACTTATCATGTATGATATTTTCCATCAATATAAGAGACACCAGGAATAACCACACCACATTCCAGTCATTAATCATATTGCTTTCAGTCCTTTTATCTGACCATTTATATATAGTCTTCGATTTTGCAGAGTTTTACAACAGACATATGTTTTTTCGTCTACCTGCTAATTTCACGTTGAGAGATTCACTAGTGTCTATAGCAGCAGTTGTGTTTAATTAGAGCACTCTTGTCAGCTGGGGAAAGTAGGGCAGAAATTATTGGGTAAAGTTTCCATATAAAATGTTCCTGCTGGAGATAAGTGCTAATAACAACGAGAACCTCAATTCCCTGCTCTAATCCCCTCTTCCTAGGGTTGTTTACCACTGAGAAGGAACTCAGTGGTAAAACAAACAACTAGTTGTCTGAGAAAATACCAGGAATGCATCAATCTGAGGATGTGCCAAAGGAAGGAGAGGATTTTCTCTTTTCTGCCAGCTCCTGTGGGCTGCTGATGTGGTCAGCAGGCTCTTGGGATGAGTGTCTGTGTCACAGTGTCATCTGGGGTGCAGAAAACTGTGTAATCGTGAAGGTGCTGAACCTGTGAGTTCTGGGAGTTACAAATCAAAATCTAGCCCATGACTCTCTGCATTAGGCTTTTTGTTGGTGCATTGTATTGCATTCCAAAACTATATATTAACACTGGTTAAATTATTACTGGATCACACCTGGCACTGTATTGGAAAATCTTTCAGCTTCTACTCTTCACAGCCTTATGAAATCAAAATTAATTTAACATACACACGTGTAGCTATGTGTATGTATGGCAGTTTATACAGAAAACTGCTCTCTAAGTATCCTATTTGAAGAGAAAAAAGATTACTCGTGTGGGTATGCATGCACTTGAACACATTTATGTGTTTGTATATAAGACAGTACGTAATGTGTTCACAAATACAAATGAAAGACATAATTATTTCAAAAAGTTAGGATTTGCACCACATTTTGTCTTTCACTGATGTTTATTTTGTAACTGAGCAGTGAAGAACGGTCACAGCACTGGCTGAAAAAGATCACATCTACTTTAAAGTTGTTTTAATCTGAGAAAGTATCTAATAGTGCTTTGGAGACTCCTAAGGGGACGACCAACACAAATAGAATGGTTAGAATATGAGCAACAGGGAAGACTGATTAGAGAATAAAATGAACACAAAAAAGCCCCTCTCCCTTTCTCAGGAGATGTAATATCTCTCTCTGTAAGGTGTGAGGCTTCCTGAACCCATGGTACTGAGAGAGACAGAAATCTCCCTGAAAATGGAGATAAAAGAGTATAATGAAGAAGCTTTGATAAGAACTAAAAACCCTCTGTCACCCAAAATATCATAACTCAAAACAATTTCATGTTTCAACAAGTATCATATCTGTCCTGTCTGTCTAAGATTATTTGAGTTTTCATAAGGGATTTCATCCTTAGATGTTTCTGTTCAGATCCCTGAAAGTTCAGTCAACATTTATTACTAGACAGAACCTGGTTTAGATTCTGACAAAAACACCTTATGTAAATTCTTCAAAAAAAGGTGAAGAAAGCACCCTTACTTATGACAGAAGCAAGACTTAGTTATGGATTACTTCTAATATCAGATAGCAAAAACAATTAACAAATGAACACAGGGTACATTTTTTCCCAAATCTGCAATTTCAGGGCTCTCTTTTGTCTTTGAACACAACACATGATTAATCTCAGTGTAGGATTTACAAAATCCGCTTTTAGCCATAGGATATACTCAAAAAAGAGGAAATAAAATGTGGCTTGTGCTAAACTTAGCAGCTTTGGCAATTAATCAACTTTATTCATTGAGTCAGTCAAGTGAAATATTTTGCTAGATAAGTATACAAATTGTTCCTGCAATTTTGAATACTACTACACATCCAGCCAAAAGGGCTTTAGGATAAAGAAACCAGGGTGATTTATTTGTAATCCCTTTAGTTGCTTTTTTATTCGTTCTTTCAGGTTGCAGAGACTAAAGAATATCATACTTAACCAAACCCTTGGATTATTTCCATGCAGAAGTTTTGACCTTAATGCTCTGTGTGTGTAATAAAATCAGATGGGTTCAAATGATCCTGGTACAGTGACGCATTCTTGATACTGTCTATTTATTCTAAGCATGCAGCTCTGGTAACTTAGGCTCACTCTTTCCCTTCCAGCACATGATGGGGCTCATGTTAACCTTTAATAAAGGATGACATTATGGCAAGTCTTGCTTATCCTGGAAGCATGATGAGCAGGGGAGTGAGCTGATCAGGCTCCCTTTCACCACAGTCTGGGTGTCTTAGCTATGTTTTTATTTCAGCATCTGCCTCTAGATGTATTTCAACTAAAATTAAACGTGGAAGGGTGTTGTAGTGGGGATTCCTACAACACATACATACAGCGAGGCCTGTGGAAAAGAAATATAAGGACTGATTCTTGGTAGATGTTTTCAGAGATGTTTATTTTCCAACCGCATGGCCAGCAACTTCCCGAAGATCTGTAGCAATCATGGGACCAGAGGGTCCTTGCTGGGCAGGGGAACACAAAACAACCAATGGGGAACAAGGTTGACCAGGGAGTAGGGAAACCCCATGCCTCCACTCCAGGGCCTCTCTCCCAGGACCCCATGGCAGGGGGGAGGAACCCCAACAGAAGGGAATTTTGAATCTCACATCATATATCCTTCACCAAGGAGGAACCCAAATTTCAATATCCATTGGGAACAGTTTCCTGCCCAATGCAGTCCTTACCTTTTGTATGCTCAGATCCCAACTGGCTTCATCTTTCTCATGCCATCATTATGACATTTAAAAGCCCGAGCTGAAAAACCTCAAGAAGAGATCTCTGATGAGACCACACTGAGGAAATACACAATCCCAATTGCTACAACATTCATCTATTTGGGGTGCATGCAAAGGATGAACGGAGTACCCAGGGCTTTAATTTCATGCAGAATGGAGTATGAGCTTTTAAAGGAGGAGCAGGAACAGAAACGTGGTTAGTCCAACAAATAAAACTGTAAATAATGTTGAAGGAATATAATTTTATTCTGTATAATGCAAAGGATGAGAATGTGAATGAAAACATTTTTTGAATGTTTCTATGCACTGAATGAACACCTAATATGATAATTAACTTTCAAATCTGCTTTTATCAGAAGTAAGCAAAGACCCTCAAGTCTGAAGCAATCTCAGTCCTAGGAAAGACAAGCATCATCTCCCCATGTCTACTGCAGTGTCATATACTGAAAAAGCTATTCTACATTTTAGGTTACACTTTAGAGTGGGTTTTAAACTATTTTACAAAGCATTTCAGCATCACTACTCATATTTCACTGAGTACGTGGAGCTAGAAATTAAATGGCTTGCTGGAAGTCACTTCAGGTGGGCAGTGGTCCAAATTTGTGCAAGTGCTTCATTGTGTCTCCCCTGGTTGTGAAATTATGGTAATATTGACTCTCATTACCTTCTACTGTCCTATAACTTAATGTGAAAAGATATACTGAAAAATACATGAAATGGTCAGGATATCCTGTCCACAAGGCTGAGTAGGGAGTACTTCTGTGTAACAATGAAATGAATGGCTTGCAGCACACACAGACTGTTCTAGCAGATCAACAGTTACTCAAACCTACTTTTGATGTCAAAATACTCAGAACAAGTCCAAATGCAAGAGCTTCTTAAGGGAATTACTAGTATCAGGTGCAAGATGAAGACAGTCATCATGTTCTCAAACACTGGAATAAAAATATGTGGCTGGAAAATCAGAAAAAATGGCTAACTTTGTGTCAAGCCTTCCAGTCTCAATATACCTGTGCAACTCTGCCCCATCTTTGCAGAAATATATGAACCAGAGGTCTTTTGTTCAATCTTGAATCCCTAATCATTTTGTTGTTTTCTTCCCAATTACAAGGAGCTTTCAAGAGTAGTAATTAGCTAGAACTAAAAAATATTGGACTTTGAACTCCGCTGCTGAAAAGTTCTAAGTCACCTCTGAACATTTTTATTCTTACTCTTATTCATTTTCTTACATTGGGGCATGTGCTTTTTTGAATTATGTAATTATACATAGTAATCCTTCACATAACACAATTCTCTTCTTAACACTTCATGTGCTAACTCCTATATATGCTATTAAAGTGTTAATAATTAGGGATGTGGATCCTAACTATGCATATTAAGGCCATAAGTTTTCTTTTAGATTCCATGCTTCTGATTGTCATTTGTTTTGTACCAGATACAAATTTTTTCCAAGGTTATCTGCTAAAAAGCTCCAGGCATGTCCTACAGTTGTTCATTTCTCATGAAGCTCACTAGCAAATGCACTGTTTTAAATAATTCAGAAGTGATCACTTCCTCTGTTGCAGAGGCTTGGTTATTTGTTCAGGGTTTTTTAATATTACCTAATGGTACTGGACAAGGACACAGGGATCAACACTAGACTCAGTAATTTCCCTCAGATATTGTTCCAGTGGGTTTCAAAGACCTCCAAGACAAATAGATGCAGCTCACTTTTGTACAAGTACATACCCTGAGGAATCCTCGCCTTGCTCTCTCCTGACCAAGAGCAACACAGAATCACAGAATGGTTTGGCTTGGAAGGGACCCTCCAACCCCCTGCCATGGGCCAGGGCCATCTTCCACTATACCAAGTTGCTTAAAGACCCATCCAACCTGGCCTTGAACACTTCCAAGGATGTGGTATCCACAACTTCTCTGGGCAACCTTTTCCAGTGCCTCACCAGCTTCACAGTAAAGATACATACTGATCTGTTAAATGACATGGAGATAGATTAAAATTTGGTTACAGTAGCTTGCTCGGGGTCTTTCTTGGATAGATTTCTCAGCTGAGACTTTTCTGCAGCAACACAAGTAAGTGTACAGATTTTCTGGGTCTGGTGAAAATACTGCTAAAATCAGCAAAGTTCATTCTTCATGAAAATTGTGTGGAAATGTGTTACACATCATTGGAATGAGATGGCCATGTGGGTCTCCTAACTATCTTTAGTTGTGCTGTGCTGGGTGCCTGCAGGTGGAGCAGAAAGGGCTGGTGAGGCTGCTGGCAGGACACAGTGGCCATCAAAGCCAGCCAGCACCACCATCCTCCCCTGGCCATCCTCTCCCTCCCAGGGCTTGGTCCTACATTGCTGCAGGGAGACCAGAGACAAGCATCCACTTTTGCCATTGGGTATTTAGTCCCCTCTGGGAAATACTTGTGATATTCTGCTCTAAGAGCTGGTGTTTACACAAATGTAAGCTAGATAACTGATTAAAATATTTATGCCATCTAATTTAATAAGTTACTAAATATTACCCAAGCCTCAAGCCCAGGAAAAGAAGGCAGCTACTTCTGAATAGAGCAGAGAAAATAATTTGCTATCTGAAGAGAGGTCAGAGCCTCATGAAAGGAAAAAATGAGATGGTTCCTGGATATTGTAAAATAGCTTACCAAAACAAATCAGAGCACTACTAGGAGCTTTAGAAATCTATCCCAAAACACTGAATAATCAATAAATTCATTCATCAGATTGGTGTCTCATTTAACATATGTGAAAAGGACAGAGACCTAAAACCTCTTTTACTCAAGGCTTCTTTCAGGGACCATGGATACCACCATCTGAAGAAATGCAGTAAACTAGTACATGCTAGTAATGTTATTTATAAATTTCTTCTTCTAAATATTCAAAGAAACAAGGTCATTCCAGATATTCCAGTATGTTAGCATTCAAACGTCCTAAATCAAGTTAATCTCTTCTATAACTTCTTTGTCTTCTCACAATTGCATCAGAGAACAAAATGGTCCACTGTAGCTTATGAAATCTTTTATAATTCAACAGTAACCATCCTTCTTAAAAATTCTCCTAAAACATCTACATCAAATTCAAGATGTGAAATTGTCCTAGAACAGAACTTCAGGCTATAAAAATAAATCTACAATATAATTATTTTGGGGAACAACTGGCAATTAGAAAAGACTAAATTCAAGGACAGGCAGGCACTTTGTGTCTTTGCTAAAAATCAGAGGTATGATTTACTTTTTCTGTTTGATTAGGTCATCAGAAAAATAACATAATTAGGAATAGTAATGAAAACTTTGACATTCAGTAGATAACTTTCAGCCAACTTTCTCTCATAAAGAGGAAACATATGTGCCTTTCAGCAACCCATAACATAAAATATATTTCAGGTGCCATATGCTATCTTTCCTCTTTGGATCCCATGATAGAATCTGTAACCTCTAAAAATTTTTTTTCAGCAATTGCTTCTTTGCATCAGTCATACTCACATTTTTTAACCATAAATTTGCATTTTGGACATAATTTTTTTGTCAGACATGACAGGGTCATAAAATCAATTCAAATGAGCTGTGCAAAATTAACAGACGAAATGGTGTGTTAGGTTTGTTTTCACCACCATGATCATTAAGTACAAGGCTGGCTCATTATGGGAAGACAATGTTTAATCATCCTCCAAATTCTGCAGATGGATTTACGTCTGTGCAAATCCCCTTCTGTGATGCTCAATAGCCAGGCACAGTCTGTTCCAACCGTCTGCAAACAGTACCCTGTTCAGCAGGCTGCTCTGGTTTAGCAAAGCACTTCAACATGTGAGTGGGTCTTGTTGGTTACAGAGGTTTAAGCCCATACTTTAAGCTAACAAACCTACACTAAGACCATGGAGACTGGCCTTGTGTAGGTGCACTGCTGTTTTTGAGAGCTGGAGTGCCCCACGAGCTTTGAGGGCTAATACAAGAGATGGAGCAATCTGGCAACTGCATCTTGATTAGCCAGTGCTGCTACTGCAAATGAAAGAGTGGGAAGAACAAAAAATATGAGAATCCCCAGAGATCTGAAAGCAAGAACAAATGTTAAATAACCATTTTCTTTACAAGATTAGAAGACATTCCAAGAAAAATTAAAAATATATATCAGCCTATGCTTACCATTTCCTTGTCACATTCCTGGCAATAGCTTGAGGTTAAGTTATGCTTAAGGGAATCTTATTTTGGTCTAACTTCTCAGCGTAATTATTTCTCTCCCAAAGGGATGACACATGGGGGAGGCACTGCAGTGCTTTGAGGTTCTTTTCCTCAAACAAGACAAACGAGCGATGACAACCAGGATTTTGCCAGTAGGACTGTGTTCCAGCCTTGCCCTTCAGCTTCTTGGCTGAACAAATCATGAAAACCATAACCTGGCTTCTCACAAAGAGAAGTCTCAGTGATGCTAAACCTATCACTGAAACTACTTTTCTAAATTCCTACTTATGAGTATCAGATTTTAATAATGGCTTTAGGAAAACATACATGACTCATTGGACAAAAATTCTTGGCTAGTATAATTCTTCTATTGCTGTTGGGGGTGTACAGAGCATGAGGTTAATTTTCTTTATTTGACTATCCTATTTGTTTTAAAATGATATATTTCTTTAAATCATTCAGAAAGAGTATCATGATGAAGCTTATTCTGACTCTATCATTGTGTGCTTGATATTGATGAAATCACTTGCACAGCTATGAAGAAGGGCACAGCAGACGCTTGGTGTCATGGCAGAAAGAGGACATCTGATACATAGCTACCACTGTCTAGAAAGAAGTAACCAGAAAACCCAAGCTGTCCAAAGTATAGAGAGCATACGACAACAATGAGGCAAGAGACTCAGGTTTTGTTTCAGTCGTCAGAGGGAGCCATCAGGAGAGTGGGCTTCTCAGGCCGGTGAAGTCTAGGCAGTGGTCATATGACATTTGGGCCATGCATCAGTCAACTGATAACTCAAGTGCTTTATAGTGCCAAAGTTATTTACAGAAAGTTAATGCTTTCTTATAAAAACATTAAGATAGGCCACTCCGTACATTCAGAAAAAAGAGATGCTAAAAGTGAGGTAATAACAGTGCATGATGACAGGAAAAAATAATCACATTTGGAAATACGGTGACTAAAAGTAGATGTTCTCCTGAGAACTCACACATACCTGATGCACTGAAGGATGGATCTGACTCACTGGGAAGAACAATGACTCAGTTGAAGTACTGCATGGCCCTTTTACCGAGTATTAACCAAGAAATAAAAGCTGATTCATCTTCTTACCTAGAAACTAAGGTTGTTACAGAAACTATTATATTCTGTATATTGTACAGAAGCTATTGTAGCTCACTGGAAACCAGGGCTATAGAACAAGCTGTCACTGGTGGCAGTAAACAAAACAAATATTAGCAGGTATGGGTAAAAGCATCAAACTTTTTCCTAAATGAAAAATATAGGAAAACCATTTAACAGAGGAGAGCAAATAAGTTATACGCTTCTATTTGTGTTGTCCAAGGACAGCAGATATGGAACATCCAAATGTAAACACAGAAATCCTACACAAATGTCAGTAAGATGATCCAATTGACCCTGAAACTGGTACTGTTAAGGAGACTTCTTATTCTCTAATCTTGCATAAACTTAGTGACAGAGCTATGGGGCAAAGTACCTTTCTCCTCAAATTAGTATTATAAAGTAACCAAGTTGTTCCATCTTAATTTTCTCTGATTTTTTAAAATATAACATACCATGTATTAAAAATAAAAACCTTAGTAAGATTATTTTTGAACATTTTAACACAAAGTAACATGCTTTGGTGTCTTTTTCTACAAGGAAAAATGTAAAAGATATCATTCAAAATTTCTCCAGTTGAGCAATCTTCTAACAGCTTGCTGTGTCATCTCTTTTCCTATATTCTCTAGAAAGGGACATTTTATATCAGGTAATTTATTATTACATTTATTTAATATGTTATTATTAATTAATATTACATTAAAATAGTTCAAATTATTTAAATTTAAATTATTATTACATGTTATAATTATTACATTTAAATCAGGTTATAAAACTTAGCAAGGCCTGCACCTCTGTCTAATCTGCATTTAAGAGATTTACAGATTCATAGTCATGCTCTAAACACAAATCAGCCAATACATAAAAAATGATGCATTATCATTTTATTATCATTAATAAATAAGAGAAACAACAAGAAATTTTGCCTGAGTCAGAGCTCCATAATTTGACTCCAAGACTGGAGTTAATTCTCTGATAGGAAGAGAACCAGTAATGGTGGGATGATGTGGGCCAGAATACGAGAGGTACCCATTTCATATTGATAAACCCATTTTTTCCCAGGGGAGCACTGAAGTATGAGAAGTGACTCGACAGAAGAAAGACATAGACTCATGTGAGTATATCTGTGCTGAAGGTTCACTCTTGTGGACACACAGAAAAAGTATGACTGCAAGTTACATGGAAATAAACACACTCTTCCACTCCCTCTCCCTTACTTCCCAGGGAAATGGCAGTCTTTTAAATAGACTTGAAAGCAGTTTTTTTCATGCTGAGAACAAATTAACAACAGTCAGACACTAGTTAATAATGTGGGCATCTGAGAGACAGGTTTTGTTATTCTGCTACAAATAAAAGTAGAGGACAGGCAACTTCTGTCTTTTTGCAAGTAAATAATGAGAAAAGTACCAGCCACAGCAAGAACTAGGAGCTGGAAAGAGGATTAATGTGATGTTTTCCAGTAAGATGGCTCTTTTCCCCAAGCTCCAGAAAAGCTACGTTTAGAGTAACAATGATTTCTTTCAATTTCTAACAATGGTAAGAGAAGGTTTCACAGCCAAGAATCCATTTCTTCCATCCCAGAGTGTGCTGAAGGAGCACACATTACTTCCCGACATAGCCATCAGGGATTTGCTTTGCAAATCAAGCACCAGGTTATCACACAGGGACAATAACCAGAGTTATTTCTGAACCTCCACCTTACTCAATCATGGGATTTGGAGGCATACCTACTATTGTATCAAGGCAAGAGAACGCTGCCAACTCTATGACTACTCCAGCTGGCAGCAACAACACTTCAGGGGCGGCACAGGCAGAACTTGCTGTACTTCATGCACTGAGGTGCTGCTGGGCTTTGCATACAAGCCCAAAGTGTCAGGTGCTGCTAAAGGACTTAGAGGGTGAAGGTCAGATGAAGCTGCACAAGTGTGTGCCAAGGCCAAGTAGCAGGTTATGTTAGGGGGCATGATTCAGCAGCACTAGTTATGAAAGCCAAATGCAGATCAATCCCAAAATGTTGAAAACTCACACAGAATCTCTTAATCAGGTGTTTTATAAGGTTAAATTTCAGTGAACTGTCAAAACTTTAAAAAGCAGCTGCATAGCCTGATTCTAACAGAAATCAAATGATCACAACTGCACTGCTGTCTGGTTTATACAAGCAAATGTCACACTCGAGTCTCAGATGGGCTTATTTCACAGGAATAAACAACAACTCTCTTCAGACAGCTTGTTCAATGCCGCCTTGGAGGAAATGACAGGTCAAGTTTAAAACTTCTAAATATAACAGTGCAGAAAAAGGCAAAAAAGTGAGGAGAAAAAGAACATTATGATTGTTTGCTTCCTATTACATGTCTTTTCTGGGGCTATTACCAGTGTTAAATCTGCAGCAGCATCCAATGGTATATCTCAGAAGAAATCCTCCTGCGCGCTGTGGTTCTGGGACTGTCATGACAACCTGTCACCAAAATGCTGAGGGATCTGAAAGGCAAGGTTTCTTTTCAACCAGCGTTACAGGTTCAGCCTTCCTACACTGTTCTGTATTGTCACCAGAGACACCGGGATCTGAATCCCTGCATTTAAACGGTTTGAAACAGGCATTGATAATTAATTTCCACCAAGGGTTCCAAACACTGTCACACTTATATTTAGTCTCTTCATTATAATGTTTTGATAGACCATATGATCTTTAGGCAGCTAAGATAGCTATGATTCCTCCAACTTGGATGAATGGCCCTCATTTGCTCTGATGAACAATGCAGTAGAGCAGCTTCCTCCGCGTACCTTTTTCTGCTTCATGTGTGACTGATGCTGTCAGGCAGAGGAATGTTCTTCATGTACTTCACGTAAAATTAAAGGGCTTTTACAGAGGATTTCAGCTAACCTCCCACACTAAGCTGAAAATTCTGAAATAAGCTCAACTTCTACAAATCAAGAGGAATCCAGATAGGGAGCTGGTTAAACAAACACAGTCCGAATCTGAATCTGAAATGGATTGAGGAGGGCTTTTTCTTCTTTTTTAATGATAAGCAACTTCCATTGCATATTGCAAATTGACTGTCACAATAACAGATTGGGTTCTTCTGCAAGAAGCTAACTAGCTAGATGTAATAGAAGTAGACTGATTATTTGTGCATATTGTATTTTGCAATTCTTAGTGTTTATGAGTTTTTAGCCTGGTACTTTGAGAGATGTGTCAATCTCTCTTGGAAAAACAATAGATGCTGTATGCAATACCACGTTATGCTAACAATTGACACTGACTACTTTTCAAGAAAAATTTTCTTCTCTAAAACATGACCTGAATTTTATAAATGTGGCCATTTTACTCTTAAAAATGCAAAATTCCTGCTGTTTTCCAAGCTTATATGTTCTAAGTCTTCCAAAGCATAATCACAGAATTATTCTACCAGGGTCCTGTAATGACTTAACATTATTTAATAATTTCCTGTTGATTTGGACTTGTCTGAAGCAAAGGAAAAAAAAAATTGCTTCCATTCAGGATGTCTCTTTCATTTGTTTTGATGTGACTGATTTAAAAATCATTAAATATGGAGGATTAAAAGTTCAGGAAGAAGATATACAGGAACAGATTTCGATCTTTTTATTCATTGGAGTGAGCCCACTGACAATAAAGTAACTAATGTGGACAAAGCAGATGTTAGAATAGGACCTGGACTGCTGTGTTCATCGAGCACTCTGTCTCCAGTGGAGCTTCTTCAAATTTCACTTTGTAACCTATCTATGAGGTGGTTTTGGCCTACTGAGGCTGACAGTTAATAAATGAATATAGATAGAAAAATTGATTTGCCATATTTGAAGCTTATTTGCAATAAAGCTCAGCTACTGAAACTTCACCTGTTCTGTGGATTTCTCTTTCTCCTTTTCAGCCCTAATGGTGTCTAAGAGGGCTTTAAACTTTCCTGGAATCTTCTTCCCTCTCCGTGTGAAATGACTTACTCTGGATCCTTTGCCTCAGATGCTACTGCTTCTGCTCTAGTGAACTGGAGCTTGTGTTAGGTCCAGCAAATGTGCAATAAAGTGTCCTTTGGTGGATATCAATATAGGCAAAACACTAACAAGCAGTCAGGAAATGGGAATCAGGCCCTTTTAAATACAGAATATATCTCAAGAATTGGCTTAAATCCAATCTAACTCTTCCTTCTTCCAGACTGATCTTCCCCCTCCTAATATGAAGCCTTTCTCTTCAGAGCTCCCACCAGGAGTTTAGTTAAAGAATGAAAAGGCCCTTCTTCTAAAAGCAGAAATTAAATTCTCAGTCCAGCTGGGAGTCTTGTTTGGACACCCCAAATACATAAATATACTTGTTTACATCTTGGTGGGTACACCGTCTCCTTAGAGAAGCAGGAGATCATTTTGAGGCTTCTTTTAAAAGACGACTGCCAACACCTTCCCATGTTTACTGAAATGTTTGTAGGCTTTCCAGTGTAGGTGGCAGCTCAATTGTGCTAGCTAGCAAGTCTTTTACAGAACTTGGCACCACTGCTACAAACATGCAGTGATATGGAAGAAACACCAGTTAAATGTAATTCAGAAGCACTATAAATACTGTACCACATTGTTTGTAAACAAGCATCAGCAGGTAGAAAGTTTGGTCTGGAAAAGTCATTCTGGGAAATTGGTCACCAGTGAGAAGACCTGGGGAGAAATAATGTGGGTTTCTGAAGGTTTCTTATGTGGGAATGGGGCCTTTTTCAGCTTGCAACCTCTCTCCAGTTTACCAGAACTGAACCAGAGCTGTCATCTGTGCTCTCTTCACTTTCCTCTGCTGCTTTTATTCTCTCATTTCCTCCAGTTCAAGCCTTTCTGCCTCCTTTTTCCCACCACAGGGCCATTTGGCCACCCTGCCACCATTTGTTCCCTCTGCTCTTGTTCCTTTGTCATGACTCTTGAGACTCCAAGATGGACTTCATCCCACCTGGTCTCTGCTGAAAGGCAGGGGTTTGACCTGAACTAGTCATCCATACACCCTCTGTAAGCAATGGGGAGAGATGCATTCCCAGGGCATGGGACAGCCCATCCTAAGAGAGACAAATCTACCCAAACTCCCAAATTAAAGGCAAATGCCATCTGCAGCAGTCATGGTCCTACCACCTTTAGCTCTGCCACCTCTACAACTCCTCCCACCTCCTCTACACTCTTCTACACCTCTGCCCACTGCTACAAACCAACAAAAAATGGCATCGAGGGATACTCCCCTGGGAGTATCCCAGCCACTAAATTTCATAAACTTCCAGGGACTCCTATTTCCTTGACAAATTTGTTCAGAATTTCTTTGCAGTGATAATGGCACTGATGGGGAAAAGGATGCAGAAAAAGGCAAATAAGCAATACAAATGCCTTTAGGCAACCCAGATAGGAAGCATTTGATTGAATTTTACTTAGCTACTCCTTACCTAGCTCCACATTCATTGATACTTCTTCATCCGTACATATAAATCTACACTTTGTATCTTCATCATCTCATATATCAGCATTACAAGTAGTTTTTTCCTTTTTGACCTCTCAAGTCTCTTCTTTTCTGGTAGATATCACAAGCTCTACTGCAAAGAAATGGTTTTCTTAACACTTTGAGTATGATTAATCTGCTCTTACCAGATATTCTCTCACTCCCCCTTCTCCAAAATATGAAGCATAATCTGCTTGAAGTCTTCCCCATCTACTTCTAGTCCTTTCACATACATGCTTCACATGCTGATGCATGTAGAGCCAATGACACCTATCACATTCAATCTGCTTTCAAAGGAGCACCTTTATCCCACATTTTTGCCTTCAATCTTCAAACCCTTCCCATTACATAGTTCTGTGGAGGCTGAAATTTCCACACCATCAGTCAGTGGTCTTATTGCACCCAGTGCTTGGTGCCAGAAGGGAGCAAAGCAAACGATCAGGTGTCTAAAAATCATAACCTATGAGGAAATATGTATTAGCTGTTCTATCTGAGAGAAGGCTAAGGGCAATTTACATCAGATTAGTGAAAGAGGACTTTTACTATCAGGTCTCCACATCTACTGTGGAAATGACAAGATGTAACAGACAAATCTCGGCAAGGAGCAGTGGGAAAATCAGAACAGATTGCCTGGGATGGCTGTGAAGATGCCATCACTGAGGGTGCCTAAGGAAAGATCAGAAGTTTGTCAGAAAGCAAAGCAGGTGTATTTGATTCTGTGCCCACAGGATTCATTAAGCACTCTCTTCATGTCTATTCTGCTTTATTACTCCATGACTCAAAGATAAACATCTGTTGCATAACTTCATTGTGCTTCTTTAAATATGACTGTACAAACCTCATTCATCATTGTCCAGGAGAAAAAAGGACAAGTGCTTATCATAATTTGTGCTCTCTTATTCTACCCCTTCAGGCATATTAACTCATACCGTTTGGATCACCTTTCTCTTATCAGCTGACTGTACCAACCACATTAATAAACATAAAGTCCCCAGACCTGCACTGTAGAGTACAAAAGGCATTCAAGAAAGACAGCCCTGAGTGGGATGGTAGATCACCTTGAAGCCAGACACATAGTCTTCCCAAATGAGGATACAGATTATGTGGAAGCAGCAAGTCACTTCCAAAACACTGCGTTACAAAACACTCTCCAAATGCACTCAGAAGTATTTGCTGTCCTGCAGGCAAACCCAGTTTACGGCAGCAAAGGTGTTCTTTGTATTTTTCTTTTTCATAGTCTCTTAACTTTTCATTATCTAACATGGTGCCTGAGTTCAAATTTTATTGATAGGCTATTTGTTCTATGAGACATTTGGGGGAATTTGGGGAAAAGTAATTAAAATTTTTCCTATTTCTAGCTTTTTCTTTGAAAATGCAATAGTAATAGCAGTGCTGTAGCAGTGAAGGACTGCTATTTTCCAGTGACTATCATCTGGTTCAATGCCAGCCATTACATCTCCCTAGAACTTCTGCTTGTTACTAAATTTTTTGTTGTTGTTGTTTTTCAAGCATAAACCAAAATGCTGCACAAAAATGGTGTTAAGAAGAAAAACACTGTAACTCACTTAAAGCTTTTTACCACTGAGAACAGGACGCAGAGCCTTTTGGGATATCTTTCAGATTGATATAGACAAAACAAACTCACAAGTAGTGATATTAACTGACATTTCTTACAACACTAAAAGCTCCAGGACTCCTACCTTGGATTTTTGCAATAGCTGAGGCTTTTTTGTGTGGAGAAGCTCTGATTTGTGAGATACAGTAAGTGAATCATTCCTCAATTGACTTGAATGTCAGGAAGTGATACAACCTTCAACACTGCAGTGGAGTCCTGTAGACACCAAGCTGCTCATTGGCAGTGAGAAGGTGGTCAGGAGCCTCAGGCACCGACCCTTTCTCCAAGAGATGATCCCTGATCACAGCCCCAGTATGGGGCTTATCCTGAGCTTTCTTCTCATGGGACTGAGCCAAATCCATCTCGTCTCATCTAATCTTTTCCGACAGCCAATATCCAGCCTTCTGGTGTTACTGATGTTTCTTCTATCCCATTCATCCTTTTGTAATAATGAGATGATCTGGAAGAAGGTGGCTTCATCTGCCAACAAGCAATGCTTACTGGGATGAAATGTGGTTTATCTCCTTTCAATATTAGTCCATATTATTTACCAGAGTTTTCCTTCAGTTTTTCTTGTTTTCTTTTCACATCTGTCTCTCATGTCTGACACAGCACCTTTGAATGACTGCAAACTATAAATGCTAAAGTGATGTTTTTACAGGATAGATAAAATCATCAGTTCAGATTCATGTTTATGAAAGACAGAGAAAAGGGGAGTTCTTCTGGCACTAATGCACCTGATACTGTTGGGCTACATGAAAAAAAGTTTGTACAAACACAGATAATATCATCCCTGGGGGCATTAGCAATGGATTACGTCCCGTCTTCTTACCTACTTCTTTTGCATGGTTTATTAACACATTATGCATGTTTGTGCTCAAGCAAAGGAGGTTTGTCACTCATTTTGCTTTTTAAAAGCTTGTGTTTCAGTATGTCATTAATGTGGGCTACATGGGCATTACAAAGGGGATATGGCACCTGAACAAAAGATGCCATAAAGTAATTTTGGTCCTGAGCTGCAGCATATCCAAGCACAATTACACCTCTGGCCACATACGGGCACTATGAGAACCCAGCCAGGACTGGCTGCACAGCACCAATCGTCACCATGGGACCTACCCTTCTCCAGATCAACAGACCTGCAGGAGTCAGCATGGAAGATCAGGACATGCTTTTAAAGCACCTGCATCAGAAGACTGAGATCCATGGAATAGGATCTCATTTGCCTTATCTATCGACTACTTCATCGAAATGTTCTGGTCTGAGACAGGGATACAAATTGGAAGAGAATGGCTTTGAGCTTGCCAAGATTTTACCCAGTCTAGGAAATAAATGAATTGGATTAATGTTATCCATAGAAAAATTGTCAAAAGATGTTTCAGAGCAAATGCCAAGAAGGCAAAGACGAAAAACCAGAACTCTGAATGGGAATTAAAAGAGTGAAGGATGTTGATAGTGCTGCTTAGGATGCCTGACCGCTGGAAATAAAGAGTTGATGATCAAATCAGGATGTATGAGAACAGCAACTGCAATATTTGAAAAGCTTCATCATTTGGAATAGCTGATCACCAAACCTCAACATGAAGGGACGACTGAAGAAAGTTGCTTATTTTTTTGCCAGTTGATGACCAGTGTAAGAGATTGAGGGCTTTTATCTTTTCTATGTACATTTTAACAAACAAATGTTTCTATACTGACGGAATCAGTTACGTTCAACTGGAATTTGAATTCCACGTTTGATTTTTTGCCATTCAATTCTTCACACTATTTTGTACAGCTAATGGCAGCAAGAGCAGCACAAAGTAAAATAAAAACCAAAAACCAGACCACAGTGGCATGGCCAGAGAGCATGCTACCATATACCAGAGTGCTAAGTGAGGCTTGCTGGAAAGGAAATATGGTCTAGTTTTCTCACCAAATTAGAAAAATTCAAATACATCTTTGTGTACACTAAACCCAGAAAGGATTGAATATGCAGCGTGAATGAGATAAATATAGCCTTCCTGACTAATCCCTACCTGGACCTCATTTAAAGCCTCCTCATTTTTTTTTTACAGTTATTATATTCTTATGAGTTTAAAAATTGCTGCTGTATTGCAGAGGGGTTTCTGTATGAAGATTAGAGCTTTTTTAATGTTTGCCTTAGACGTATTTTCTAAATTTGGATCGAGCAGGTGTGTCATTTCTTTCCACAGAAAGAAATGGGACCACTGATGTTGATAGGGATGACCTGAGATCAACTCGTCCAACACCATCCTTCTCAAAGCAGGGTCAGCTAAAGAAAGTTGTCCTTGACAATGCCCAGTATTTAGGTGCCAGATCATCTTATTTGGGAAGAAAGATCTTATTAATCTCTTATTTGGGAAGAAATACTTCATGTGGGTACAGAATATCCACAAAGAGCTTCATTTTATTAAAAAAAAAAAAAGAAAAAAAAGGAAGAGGAATTGTATCCAGTCACTGCACTGACATGAAAACATGTTTATTGATCTGACCAGAAGGCCCCAGAAGCTTGTATATTTTTTTATTTGAATGTCACTGATTTGGGAACCAGACCTCAATAAATCAAAAGAGAGGGGGCTGCAATTTGTTACAACGGTATACAGGTTTCCGACTCTGAATACGTATTTTCTGCACCACTTTGTCATTACAGTTCAATTAGAGAATAGATTCCAGTTAAATTAGAGAATAAATCTACCCACAACTATATGGCAAAACCCATTTCAAATTAAGGAAGGCATATAGTCTCCCCTGAAGGCCTTCACATAATTATTGTGGATTTCAATTACCAAACAATTCAAACAACTGTAGGGATCATTTTATAAGGGAACATTTGAAAAAGTATATAGGGCTAGCTTGGACAAATACAGACTCAGTTATTTGTCTTTCAACCAATTCCACAAGAGAAAAATATTTAATGAGTCAGCTTTCATGGTCAGAATGAAGTGTGTGCTCATGAGATTTCAGGATTGAATTTCAGGATCTAATCCTGCAATTTTTTCCCAATTATTCTCAATATCAGTAGTAAAAATACTTCCTGCTATATGAGTCTTCAGGAATGTATTTCCTAGGAAAAAAAAAATGGTAACAACAAACAAATACTGATGACTTTGAGAATAACAACACAGAAGAAGATTTTTAAAAGCTCATGACTCTAAAGAGTATGAGTAATATTTGATGCACCGCGAAACAAGCAAGTAAATATTTAAGTGGGGATGAAGATCCATTAAAGTGTGGAGACCTTTGCAATGGTTTCCCTGACATGATTTTAAATTATATGGCATTTCAATAGTACTAACAATTGCCAGATTTTCTTCTGCTGTTGGTGACTTTAGAAGAAATATAACGACTCAGGGCTAACCTAGTAAGTAAGACTGGAGTTTTAATGGCAGTATAAGATAAAAATGGCAGTGTTTTTACTAATTGCATGAGTTTCAAACCAGCACGACTTCATGAAGATGAATGAGAATCATTAGCAATTAGTTTGTGCAATCTGAAGTTTAAGAGTAAAGAACTGCTTAAAATGTTTATGATGAAAAACAATAGCATCTATAGCATCTGATTGATGCTGTGTGAATAACTGTGTTCGGAGACTGAAATACCAGAATTCTATCATGGACAATTTTTTTGCAAAGAAAAGACAGGTTTTAGGTAATAAGCTTCTCTCAGTTTTCTAATGTGTACTTCACAATAAATGGCAACACTTTTGCCAAAACTAGAGAAAGAACTAAAGTGAAATTCTGTTCATGACATATCAAGGTATGTGGAAGTTTTGAAGCCTACACAATGCCTTTTGTTTGACCTCCTGTTTTTGACTGCAGAAAATTAGGAGCACAATGCAGACAGAATATACTGACTGAGCAGGCTAAATGAAAGGTTTCTAATGCATGCACAGAAATAGCCTGTATATATGGAAATAGCACCTACATACATACATAAAGCTTTATTCAGGTTTCCCACACCAGTGTTGACTTCATTAACTCCTAAAAATAGCCTTCCAAAAGCTTTTTTCCTTAGAGGAACATAAACAGTACTATGACTGTCCTATTATAAGCAGTGGTAGGCTGGTGTGCTTGTACCAGCCTAAAAGAAACTGATGTGGCCTTTGAAATCTTCAACCCTAAAGAACCTAAAATCACTAATTAATTTATGAAATGTCTATCTCAAGGAAAAGAAAAGCTAATAAACAGTTATTTAACTCTTAGAGCACTGGAGTCCTCCAGGCTGATAGCAAAATCAGTGCTTTGGAAGATATTTATTGACATCCACACTACACGCTTACTCTCCAAGGAGTTACCTTAAGTATTATTAAGCAAAAATGACAGGTTGAATGATTGCAGCATTAACAAACAGGTTCTCCTTGGCAGACAGGAAGCCTTATAATTCATGCTAAGATGACATCTGCCATTTACAATTGCTTAAAAAAGACAAAGAAACTCTACTACAGTACTGCAAAGTGTTTTATCTTTTACCCTGATATCCTACACTTTCAGCTTGAAAGCTATTTACTTTTAATATATACAGAAAGTTCCAAGTCTAGAAATGACAAATATAGACCTTGGCAAGGTGACAGTGACATTTGGTGCTTGCTCTTTTGCTACCATTTGCTACATTTTTAGGCACAAAAAACTCTCAGGATGGAAACACTCATTAGAAATTATGTCTTTCAGCCAACCAAATGTTGTTCCAATGAGTACTGCCTTAGAATATTGGCAACATAGCTATGATCTAACAAGCTCTGACAACGCATGCAGTGTTGTCTTGTTACCCATTTGATGATCTGTTGATGAGAAATACTCACAAAAAAAATTTGGCCTCAAGCCATTTTAGAAAAATGTAAGAGAGAGATACCTGGACATATCCATTAAAACTGTGTCTATAGGAAGTGGAATAAAAGGAAAACTCTCTCCTGTGTACTGATGTCCATGTTCACGCCAGCTTCAGAGGCCTCTGCAGTACAGGTGTGAGCTCACTCACATGCAATCAGAGAACCATCAGTTGCTTTCTTTCCCACTCACATCGGCCATTAGGTATGAGCCCAGCTAACACCTACAGCCCTGTGCATGTTGCCTTTACATCCCTGCCCTGTTCTCAGTGTGCAGATGCCTTGGGTGGAGAAGAATCCAAAAGAATGATTCTCACGTATTTTTTTGCCATGCCCAGTACTTCCTCCAGCTGCTGTATTGCCCACTGGCAGCACATTTATTCGGCAGGATCATAGTGGAGCACTTACCCTGGTTCTCTGTATGCTATAGAGATAAGAACTCATCTCTGATGAGTTCATGATAAACTCATGCAACTTGTCCTACAGAGTGTTAGAAGCAGACTAAAATAAATTAGTATATGATAGAAATCCACACATAATACATATTTCCATGTCGCTTTACTGAATAACTCTGTGTTAAATGTATCATTTCATCCCGGATTACTCTTTAGTTGCTTGACTGAAGTTCTCTCCAAATCTTTATCTGCTCTGTTATGCAAAGTTTCTTTGCAATTAAAAACCCAGAGCTCAGTGTGATCACGTGCTCTGTGACGATGTAGGAAGGTCTCCATCAGGCAAAAGGTGTGGAAGTCTGTTCGTGGCAAGACCTCCTTAAGGATAAAAAGTCTTGCCTGTTGGATTCTAATACTTTTAGGGACTCTTACTGAAGTGGTCTTCACAACTGTTTTTCTGTCTCCCTTTATAGGGGCTCTTCTGCTCCAAGAAAATTTGAAGTATGAATGAACAAGCTTGGCATTGACTCTCACGATGTGTTATTATGTACTTGCCTGGGCTGTAGAAAGAACTGGTGATGCAGTTACATTCTGAGATAGCTGAGGTGTCCCAACAGAGGTTTAAGTTTGGGGTCATGCCTGACTGAGTGGTAAGCAGTCACCCACAGAGCTGGCTGCGACTATTTTGTTTCTATTCAGTTCAGTGTTTGCTTTTGAGAGAAAGTGTATTAGTTAGCTTGCAAAAAGCAGGGGTAATCCTGCTTCCCATGACTGCAGTTTTGTTTCGGAATTACCATAAAAAGCAGCCCCAGACAGACTTCTTCTCCAGGCTTTTTAATTATAAGACCAGAAACCTGCTGAACTTTCCTGTAGCTGCCACACAGATGACAATTTGTTTCTATCCCTACTAACTTTCCTAACAGCACTGGATGTGTGAGTGTGAGGGAGAGATCTACAGTTGCTGGAAGCTTGTACACAGGCTGAATTCTCATAAAATAATAACAACAAATGAAAAATGCAATAAAAGACATAACATGGCTTTTACTAGCTGAATCTAATTTATAACCCAAAAGCTTCCTTTAATATAAAATGCCATCAGGTAAAGACATGGTTATAAAGCTAATAGCAAATGCAATGAAAGGAAAAAGAATCTGGAGACAATCTCCTTGGAGGGCTCAAGAATCTTCAGAGCTCATGGATCATCATTAGAAGTTCTACAATTGCTCAGTGCCTCAGTTTCTCCTCTGGGGAAATACATCAGTTATATTTTTCTTCTCCTTCTTGTTCTCTGCTTTACTTATTTTATGCCGTATAGTGAGACTTTTATTCAGAAGAGTGAACTGTGGTCCTCTACCACTGACTTTACAGAAACTACCTATCAAACTTCTTATCAACCTGAGACAAGGTTACTGACAGTTTATAAGCTTTCTGAGGTGAGGTACTGTTTATCCTTATGGGTTTCAACAGTATTTAACAAAAAAGTCCTAATTTTCATAGGTTCATCTTCTGTGATCAAAACACTAACAAACCTTTTGCAGGTTTTTACCCCAGGCATTCTTTTTCTGCCCAGTCTATGCATGTGAATAGCCCTTGAATATGACCTTCTGTAGGGTAATTTTGACAATTTAGCATAACAGATTAAACTAAGGGATCAGTTCTGTGGAGATGTAAATATCCACTTGACTGGATGCACTCTAACGTAGACACTAAAAACTGGAGGTAAGAGTATCAAGTCCAATTTCTATGTCAGCAACATTTGTGTCTTCTGCCAAACCACTGTGCAGCGTTCACACTGCTGCCAAAGCCCCACACTGCTGCTGGTTTAATACCAGCGGCTTGTGCGGCTCAGAGCTGCCTTCACTGACTTCAGCAGGCACAAAGGTGCTATGGATTGCAACATTAAGGAATCTTTAACAGCGGGGGATTAACAGCAACTGTTAGTACTGGATGCTAAATACCTCAATCGCAATTCCCTTTCACATTCACAGTTTAAGCATTACGACTTCCCTGGCAGTGAAATGTAAATTTTGGAACACTTCCCAAAAGCAGCATACTTTCCCTTTCTTTCCCTAAGTTGTTCCAAAGCGGTGTTCGTTATGTATTAAGTTATGATCCCCTTACTCGAAGGCTGAATAAGAATTAAACAGAAGCCCTAGCCCTAAGCTATTGCACATGTGAACTCTAGGAGAATGAAAAGAAACATTTTGAAGCAGAGAGGAATATCTTGACTCAGAGGTAAAAATCAGTCCACCCTTTTTGCTCTGGATTTCATAATGACCACTGTGAATCACAAGATCCTGCTCCCCAACTGCTTCTGCTACTCTCATGTCATAAATATTCTAAGCTGATGGAAGCAGATGTTCATTTTTACACAGAGGTCACATATAGTGTCCTATATAGTGCTTGTCTGCAAGGCAAAATAATCTGATTTGTTATATAAGCAGAAATGAATTTTATTGCTGTTTTTGTTTGTCACATAACCAGAGCTCAGGTATATAAAAAGTTGAAAGCTATCTGTCCAAGAAATAATTGAGATTAAGATCAGGATATAAATATAACTCTGTGGCAACCAAACTTTTGGAAGCCCCCATGGATAGGGAAAGTAGCAATGAATTTCAGGAAACAGCATTACAAAGCAGAATTGTAGAAAGACAAACAAAAAAACCCACTGTATTTCAAAGCCATTGACAGTCCTTTTTCTTGGCAAGTTAGCTGCAGTAATCTCCAACCAAAAGTGCCTTGAATAATAAATGTGAAGAATTGGATGGTACACAGAGTATATGTATAGGGAGGGGGCAGAGATGCAATTACTGATAACTACTCCGAGTCTATACAGGATGCACAGCGTAGGCTATTCGGGCACTTCGCCACAAGTCTGAGTTAGCACTAAAGTTTTGCTAGTAAACCATGACAACCACTGTTTTTATTAGGTTCAGCAAGAGAAATGTATCACCTTGCCACACAGCATTACAATACAATGCACTTAAAAATCTGGAATGCTGCTGCAGCCTGAGGGTGGGGTGAAATAGCTGGAAAGAAGAATTGGAGCGACAGTAAGGAAGGCTGTAACACCCTCAGAGGATTTTTAACACACTGGTCAAGTTGACTGTGGTAGCAACACTCATTTAGCACCACTCCAAACTTGTGACATCTGCAAGTCCTATGCTGGCAACACAGACTCAGCACCTCTCTTCTCATCAGGGCACATGCACCTCAGCAGAACAGAGCGGCCAAGGCAGCAGCTGGCCCAGGGGGGCCAGGCTGAGGGCAAAGAGATTTACACTCCTGCCAGGATGCCTGCTCACTACAGAGAGGCTCCATGTTCAGAGGCACCAGAGCTGATGGTGCTCCACTAACTCATTTCCCAGTGCATCAACCCATGAAACAGGATGCTGAGAGGCCCTGTTTTATAAGCCGACACATGGACATCTCTACCTCAGGTTCTCCAGGTCTGCTCTTTACCCAGCCCCCCCACGGGAACTCACACAGGGTTATCCAGCCACACTGCCAGATACCCGAAAGCACTTGAAAACTTTCCAGCCTGCCTGGATTAGGCAACCTGAACCATTTTCACTTTTACTTGGACATATATGGGGTTTTTGATTTCTACAGAGAAAGCCAGATTCTCAGAACAAAATTATTGAGAGTAAGTTACAGAGTGAGATATTTCTCACCAACAATGCATGAATTAGAAACTAAAGTAGCCAGTCTCCCATGAATTACTCAGTAAACCATATCATGATGGTAGTTTAATTAGGATAAGATTAATTAGGATCCAGTTGACTACTATACAGGAACAGACCCTTTTCAGTTGGCATGTGCTGATTAGGACAAAATTCACCAATTAAATGACTGTTCTAATTAGAAGCTGAAAAAAGTTAGCCACTGCAGGCAAACTAATGACAAGGCAACATGCCATGCTGGGGAAAAGTAATCAAAGAAAACCCAGTGGTTTTTGTAAGTAATACTGAATTCTCAAAAGTTTCTGCAAAGCTGAAATCAATGGCTCACCTGGGAAAAAAAGAAATACTGTTCCCACTCACTCTTTCCCTAAACAACTGGTAATTCCCTCAAAGTATTAAAGCCAACCTAACCTTGCAGCAGAGGATACTCTTCAGCTCCATTTCTGAATATGATAGTGCTTCCCAAGGAAAGGAGACAGATACTGTCAATCTGTACTTCTGCAGTTCCCAAGACAAAGACGTGCCAGATCTAACAGCTTGCTATCAAAAAAGCTGAATCCCAGTGCACTCTTTTCCCACCTCTTCTGCTCTTAATTGCCAGATTCTGCTGTTTCTCTTTACAAGGCCTGGTGCTCACTTGACCATTCTGTAAGCTGGTTCCATTCATTAATTTTGGAGGAAACTAGCAGAACGAGGCAAAAGAAAATTAACAGTTTTCTTCCAGGCTGGGTAGTTAAATTGTCTCTCCATAAGGTCTGATGAGGGCTATAATAGAAAAAGCAGGATTGTATGATAGGGTTAGGAAGAGGAAGAGGGTCAGAGAAATGGGATTTCCCCTTTCAGCAGCAAACAGCCATAAGACCAGATGCCATTAGGTCTCTAGGAACACATTCAGTGTCTATTCAGCCAACAGATCTGTTCCTGCAGCAGTCACTGGCTTCAAGTATTCCCACTGGCCAGGGAACTGCTAACTACCTTTAATTGCTGGCAGAAGTTCAAGTGTCAGCAACTCCAGAGCAGAGGACCAAGAACAGATATCTGAAACAGGTGCTGCAGACAGCTCTGCTCCCCAGCCCTGGTGGGGGGTGAATCTCTGCTAATTCAGGTGGTCATGCCTGTGTGTGACAAAAGAGGCTGGTGTTTTAGTTTGGGAAACACACTCTATATTGTGCACTCAAGCACACATGGCACACAAAGCCAGCTCTGGCATTCAGCACTCTCAGTACAGCCACTTCCTATTTCATGACTTGCTTGAAACAAGCAATTTGCAGCCAAGTTTTGCACAGTGATAAAGCCTCATAAAAATGGCTTGAAGCACAGCATTTGGTGGCTTTATGGGGCCAGGGAAGACTTATGAGCCAAGCCCAGGGTTTATGCCACAAAAGCACTCAAAGGATAGAGCTTCGGAAGAACCTGCCATGGAGAGGAATAAGTCATGCCATCTACCTGTCTGCAGGTACTGAAGCAAATGGCACTGACTATGGTTATTTCTAAACACCCTGGCACTCTTTATCAGGATGCCAGTAACACTCATTCATCTGTGTACACCCACAGGCTTAGAGGTGTTCAGGGTGGAGTGCTCCTAATCACCTTCTTGCCAAATAAAATCAGCACTGAAATACCTGAGTGCACTGCATACATATGCCTGTTTCAGGTGTTTCCTTAGATTACAAAAAACTCATTTTATCATCTCACATGAGGAAAAGAATAGATACTCAACCTAAAAAGATAACTCCACCGCTTTTTGTTTCACAGCTTAATTTGGAAGGTTCAATTAAGAAATTATTGCTTTGCTATGTACCACAAACACTATTAAACATAAATACTCTAACAGACACATTACACAACTTCCATTGAACAGAATTATTCCTATTGACTAATCCATTAACAATGATGACATTAAGCCCTATAACCAGTTACAACCAAGTAACAGTATTTAGATCACAGTTAATCAGCTAAGAGTAGGGGTAAAATTTTAAAGTGTCGTTAAGAATAGGGTTTCTAACCAGAAGGAAAATTTCACTTGCTCATCTGGGAGCCAAACTCAAAATGAAGCAAACTACATTTTAGGGAAAGATAATTCCAAGAATAACTTCCTATAATGAAGACACAAAATAAGGGCTGCCACACAGCAAAGTTTCACCAGATCCAATAATTCCTTACATTTAACATTAAATAAGGTCAGATGCAGTCTGAAGTTTAAGGTCCTTTTCTTCCAGGGTGGATAAATAAATGTAATAGTCTATACTTAATCGGGATGTGCATAATTAGAACAGCACCTTATTAGGACACATCTCAGAGAACCTTTTTAGCTTAATGACAGTGAATGACCATGACAACTGTTTAACGGGGATAGTATTAGCAAAAATTTCCCTTAATGGGATACATGCAGATTGTGTCAGGGGGTTAAGTGGTGTTTAACTAAGTGTGAAATTCTAAGTCCATGTCCCTTAATAAAGAAATTGTCGAATAATAATTAACAGAAGAAACTGAAATGAACTGTAATGAATAAAATCTGAGGCCTCGTGTTTATAGACAGCACTAGAGTAACATGTACACACACAAAAAATGTACTTCAGAAAAATAACTTTTTTCCTTCCTGAACAGATTGCTGTTTTTCAACTGTTTCTCATTAATTGAAGTAACTGAGAGACAGTTTTGCAAAATAACTTTATCTGATGCTAAAATGAAGCAGTTCATTGTGGAGGTTATCTTTCCTGCATGGGAATGATTTTACCTGGATAAAGAGAGCACATGATGGGTTCCCGATCTTTGGCTGGATGGGAATAACATAGAATTGTGTTTACAATGAGAAAAGCTGATGAATGAATTTCATTATCTGATCATGCTCTCCAGTATTGGCTTAGGATTTAAAGTTCAGTGAATGCTCATCACTAAACCCATTAGCCAAGAACCTTCATGATAAGAGATGAGCAAAACTGCACTGTCAGGCAAGAGGCATTGTATTTTACACTTCAGTGGCAGGCATTTTACAGAAAACTGTTTCTAATATTGACTCAGAGGTTGCTGGTCCCTTGTGACTGAGGTAATAGTTAGGCTCCACACCAGGGAGAGCACGTCTTCCTCCACTTAACTCCTGCAGTCTGGAACACAGGAAGGAGAACAAAGCTACTTTCAATCTCATCCCACCCTCAGTATGGGTGAGCATGCCTCTAAACCAGGACATACACTGAATGGGGAGCAAGTCAGAAGCAAACTGTGACTCCTTCATCTGTGTTATTGAATCACCCTGCCTCAAGAACAGGACTCACAGAGAAGCAACAACTGAGCCCTTCCTCCTAGCTAACATAATATTTATATGTCTTGGCATCTTTCAGACTTCTTCTATGGCTCCTTCAAATCAGGACAGCTTAATGAGGGATGACAAACAGTTGATAGATGTCCTCATTAACGAAAATTTAGTACCTTATTTCTACTGCAATATGTCTTGCTTTGTTGTTTTGGAAAAAGCTGGCATTTAAGATTGGCTGCTGAGTTGAACACTAAAGTTTCACCATCAAACTGTCCAAATTAATATTATTGGGCTGTGCAAGGGGTAGCTTACAAAGTATGTGGTTGAAATACTTCTCAGCTGAAGTTTGCTGTTCAGCTTAACTGCTCCCATCCAATTTAGAAGTGCTTCCATGTGATACAGTTAGTGCCATAGTATAATACAGCACCAATTTACACAGGTGAAAGCACATGTTTGGAGACTCAGTTGTGTATCTTCAAGGGTTTTGTGATGGTGTGCTCTCCCACCACAGTGCTGGTCAATGTCTGACTCAAAACAAATTTGAAAGAAATTAACTTTTGCAATTGGTATAAAAAAGGACTGACTCAATCATTTTACTCCATAAAGACTGGACAGTCCAGGGAGGATCCACTAAGCTCTCCTGCAAGGCAGTGGCCTGCATGCCACGATCTCCCCTTGAGCAGGGGCAGCTCTCAAGGTTGCACCTTGAGCTTGAGATTTCTTATCATGTCAGATGCTTGGTAAGTCGATTCGGAATAATTTTGCTGAAACTTTGGAATCTTGATAGAAATGATTGATTGTGTACATCTAATCCTTTAGATATAAATCAGTGACCAAGTCTGGGATGATGTCTGGATGCAGCCTCACCTCCCCTCTGAGGACAAGTTTAGAATTCAAGGGGGTCCTTTCTGAACCTCATATCTCATTGGGAGATAAAGATAAATCTTGATAAATCTTGCAGTTTTATCTGACCCTGTCCTCTATGCAGTAAATAAACAAGTGTTTCCATTGAATCTAATTAAACCATGGTCATATTTACTACCAAACTTTGTTAAATCACTGTTTTATATCAAAAAAAGTATTGCTATTTCCCTTGTGTGGGTGAAGCGCCTCACTCCATCCATGAACAGCTTTTCACTAGTATAGCTACAATGTTCAAGGATAAACACCTTGGAGTATCACAGGGGCTTATAGCAGGAGCTAAATTGTAGTCAGACATCTGTCATCAGATATTGCTTCTTCTTAACTGAATGACTAAATATATCTATACAAGATCAGCATTTGGAAAAATTATCTTTTAAACAAACAGCAACACAAATGTATGTACATTGTTTTGTTATATTACGTTTTGTTGTGGTGATTTTTTTTTAATTCCATGACCCTCCTATGACAAAGGAGAATTTCTGGTTAAAAATAAATAACAAGATTGCTAATGCTACTGAGCACAGAAAGGGTTTGCTTATTTTTTCTTTAAGTTTTTCCTGAATGAATGTTGAAAGTGAGTTTTCTAGTTGTAGTTAGTTCTCATCATTAGCATAGTAAATTTCAATGTTATTTATTTATAGGGAATATGGGGACATTTGCTTGGATAGGTCCAAAACTGTACAGTCTTTATTATGAAATTCATTTTCATGGATGAATTGGCAGGCTTATATCAATGCAAATAAAATATTTGCTGTTATGCACAATTCCTATTTTTTGTCCTTAAATGGATAAAAATAGGTGGATGAGGTAAAACCCTTTCATTTCAAATCCATCAAAGCCCAATTATTTTATATGGACTTTCTCATTCTATCAAAATATAATAACTAGTACATAAACTATAAAATATATCAAATTATAGTAATGCGTAATTGAATAAATTTTGATAACAATATATGACCAATATTACAAGATGAGAAAGCAATGCAATATTGCTGCTTTCATTCACTTGCTTTTTCTTATTTTTTGTTAAGAAAGAAGTTGTTTTCTTTTTGCATTTCATACTGGTTGAGAACTTCAGAAACGACACTTGATTTGTCTGATTGTCTCTTCAAACTGTACATCAGTGGAGTTATTTCTGATTTACCAAGAGACATGATGAAAAGGTCTATCTATGGAACTACTCCTCATGCAGCAAGAGATCTGGGTGTGGCCCACTCATCACTGGGCATTACTTGTCCCTCCGTGCTCTGGAACAGAGTGGAACAGTGGATTTGGGCCTGTGATACCCCTAGATACGAATATATGGAGATGTAGCGGGCAGCTGCAAAGACTAAACCCAATAGCTCTGGAGTTCCCAGCTCCCAGTGTTAGCTAGGATAGCAGACATCAAAAAAGTAGGAGTTGATCCAGGGATGAAATGCATTTACTCTACAAAAAATATGAATTACGTATGTGAAAAGTAATGTGGATAATAGAACATTATTGTGTACAAAAATAATTCTCTGCAAACAAACTTCTGAATCTGTGTGAATCCAATTGTTCCTCCTCCTTGGTCTGACAGAGATAAGACAATTTCTTGGAATTATTGTATGCAGAGCATCTTCAAGTGCATGTGGATACTGTCACACTGTTCCAGTCATATATATATGTCCACCAAACTACATAAAACATCACACCAGCATCAGCTATGGCATGACTGTTCATTGCCACATTACTTTTCTAAGTGCAAACTGCAGCAAACCATCAGTCCATCTGATTTTCAACTGTATCTTACAAGAACGAGACTTTGTAAGTTTCCTGTAGGATAATTACAGTAGGTCACAATCAAACTATGGATAACCTTTGGATAATCAAGCTGTCTATAACCCTGTTATAGATACAGAACTATGTATGGATACAGTCTATTTTTCCATGACATTTCCTGTTGTCATGAAAATGTAATTTTCTTGTTACTCTAATGAAGTAAAAAAGACCCATTGTCTCTGGTTAGACATGCCTGAGGAACATCTTGAACATTTTCTGGATTGCAGGAGGAAAAAACCCATAAAATCACAAGGAGACAAGAATGACGGAAAGCAATGCACATCACAGCTGTGCAAACTCCAAAGCCTCGTAAAAGGGTTCTCCTCCACGCTGGTAATCTTTGTTATGTGTTGGCTGAGTTGCTCAATCCTTGGATAAGCCAGCCCCGAGACTGTGCCTGTGGAGGCAGGAGCTGCTGGGGCGGCAGGGAAGGGATTGGTTCTGCAGCAGACTTGTAAAGTCTGATTAAGTGATCTGCCACTGGTGGAGTCCTTCAGTGACCTGCTGGCTATTTCTGTGCCTAAGACATTTGTGAAGCAGCCCCAGCATGTGATGCCCTTGCTGACGCATACACACACCAACTGGGCAAGGTGGCCAGTGGCTTTTATCTTACAGCTAGGAAAAAAGCCTACGCACACCTATTTCCTCTCATTTGCTTCTAATCCAAGGATTGAAAATGTCATATTAGATTGAAATGGGAGCTTCATTAACAAAAAAAGCAAAAACAGAAACAAAAAAATCAAAGAAAAAAATAAGAAAAAGAAAAAGAAGAAAAACAGAATCAAAGTGATTTCAAACTAATTTTCAAATTCTTTGATTCATTTGAAATCTTTTCCTTCCCACAGCAAAACTGTCAGCCATTTAAGAGAATCAAACTAATTTCAAGCATTACACTCAAAGTCTCTGCTTTTACACTGCTTTCTTGTGTACATTTAATGGAAACAGACTGACAAAAAAATAACCTATAGAATGCTAAGATGTTGATACTTCCATGAGAAATATGTTCTAGGACAGAGAGGTCAAAAAATTCAGTTACTGTCTACTTTTACTGGTACCACACCAAAAATCTGTCCTTTCATTCTCTTGCACAATGTGATTCTCTTGAACAGCAGACAATTCACTAGACTGCACTGCTTCATCTTCTCTTTGTGAAGTGTTTATCTATTTTGGTATTGGAGTGGGGGTTCTGTTATGTTTATTTAAACCAGGATCTAAACACACAGAGTTAATTCTTTAATGAAGATTCCCACACTTGAAAGTACTGACACAAATTTTTCCTTTGTAGGAAAGGAGAATGAATGCATTTCTTGAATGTTTTTAATGATATAATACATTATCATGATTCACTAAAAACAAAAGTACTTTTGTAGGTCTGAGTAAGTCACTAGCACCATCAAAAAACACTCCCATCAAAGATAAGCGGGCTGATTTTCATGATTCACTGTTGTTGTGGCTGGTACCTGTCTCTGTGCCTTACCCAATTCAGCAATACTTATGTTTCCCAGTGCTAGGACATCCTTGTGACAATGACACCAGAAGCACATGTTGACCCCACCATACTGATACTATGAATGATGACCTTTCAGTTCTGGGTGCTCTGTTGGATAGTGCCTACAGCTATAAAACATCTCCTACCAAGTAAGCTGCCCCAAAAAGGTAATTATTGCTCCTGCAAATTTCTGTACATGCTCAGAATGGCAGACTGACGTTAAAAACCAGCGTTAACCACAATGTCACTCAAACACCTGCTCAACATGGTAACCCATGGCACAATTAAATCAATTTTTCATAGCACACCCTGATAATTAATTCGATACACAAATTCCTTTAACAATAGATTAAGTGATTTGCACTCCTATTTTTCTGCACAACCAACAGTGAATGACTATTATTTCTTCTGGTATCTACTGAAAGGCTGGCAATCATGCTCAGTCTGAGTTTTAGGAAATTATTAATCCTATAGGTTCCTACAATAAATTGGTATCCATTAATATCCATTTCATGCCAAGTACTTCTGCACTACTGAGGACAGATCTGAGGGTAGATCACTCAGAACGAATGGTCAAAAAATGAAGGATGAGTTAGTTGCCAGGCTGTAAAAGGCTGAACTGGTATTTCTAGCAATGACTTTTAAAAAAACTATGATCAATTTTGTGTTCTTTCTCCTACCCAATGCCACAGCTTTGTATTCACCACCTGTACAAGGAAATATCCATAACCTAAATTTCGGATCTAGTTTCCAATGCATTGTTTATGGACATTACAAAATAAGCATACTTTCAATCATGCTGTGAATAGTGGCATGGCCAAGTCAGTCTGTCTTACCTAGAAAGAAACTGTATGACTTGAGTTTGCCCATATTTTTCCTTGTAAATGGGTTCCAAGTGTATGAGACCACAAGCAGCTGAAGGAGCCAGAGCTGGGGAAAAATTATGTTACACAATTTCACATAATTTTAGCCCTCTGAAGAGCAAGCACCTAGTTGTCTAGGCTTCTATGTAGGTAGAGATGATACTTCCAAAGGGTATTTCATCCCTGTTTTAGAATAAATACGCTTTACAGTGGACCTCTGACTATGAGGCAACAAATTGTACTTACAGCTTCATACAGAAGGAGACAGATACCAGAGTCTCAACATTTCTGCTTCATTCTGCGTTGGTTTTTTTGAAAGTTCCATTCCCAGGATAGTTAAGAAGCACAAACAAGTCAGTATCAGTGTTCTGCATGAGTGCAAAAAACCTTCTACAGGAAAATGGAATTAAACCCCACTTTTCCCAGATTTTCAGTTTAACTGAATTAAGTGTAGAAAGAACACTGTAGCTTTTCCTTACAGAAGATCAGGAATCAGTGGATGTTTGAACACAACAAAAGGCTGACTCTGAGACAGTATCACAGACATCCTCTCAACATTTCATTTGCCCTAATGGCAACAAGTAATTGGGAGTCCTTAAAAGATGTAATGGTAAAGGCAGTCTGGTTTGTTGGGGCCCAATTTTAGACAGTCCCTCCTGTCTTACACATGGAGAGCACCTGCATCTGAGGCTGAACACTACAGCAGACTCCTTTAAGGCACAGAGCCTGTCAGCTGGGATTATACTGGATTACACTGGTTGAAGCAAGCGTTACCTGAGAAATTACTCCTTATGCTACTTAAGATTAGATCAACCGATTGTGCAGTAATAGAAGTAATTTTACAAGGAAAAAGAAGTCTGCGTTTAGAGGATGAAGCAACCTTAAGAAAGATGCAGTATGCAATTATTAAAAAGAAGTCTTGTGCAGATTTTATTACTTTATCAGGTAGATTAATAAAAGTAATGAATGAAGGGAGACTGGCATATGCTATTTGAATTTTAGTGAGGTATTTTGGAATCTCTCGAAACAAATCCTAGTTTTCTAGTTAATACAAATTACCATGGATATAAACATCATTACGAGGATTGAAAACTGACTGAAAACATAAACAAAAGGTGATGATGAATGACAATGTAGGAGTGAGAATGTGTCTACTGAGGATCACAGGAATCAGAGCAAGACATGGTTATTGCTAAGTACCTCCATTAGGGGAAGGAAATACTTGTAGTAATGAAATTCCCACATAATGCAAAACAGAGATGAGTTGAGTAGCCAAGTGTTGATAATAAAGTAACACAAAGGGGTCTATAACAATTAGGAGCATGAACAGACTGATGGTGAATTATGATTTACTCAGGGAAAATGCAGAGCCATTCAGGAACAGGAATGTATTTTATGGCTTGTCTACATGTGAAAAGCTGCCCATGCATCTGTACAGACCAATTACATTGGTAAAACTATCAGGGTATGTCCCTTGTGCAGCCATTCCAGTCTGGGATAAAAAGGATTTGTTTACTCTCAAGTCAAGTTACTTTTATTCCAGAAAACCAGTTCCCAAGGGAAATTATGCTGGAGTAGCTGGATGCAGCTGTGCTGTGTGCTGGGTTGAGTAAGGATGCAGTTATGCATCAGCTCTGCCACCAGCAGGATTCAGTTCCCCATGAAGCCCTGTGGGGGCTCTGCTGGGGTCTGTGTTCTCCTTAGCTACATTGGCAGGACTTCTTTCTTGACAAAGGTCCTGAGACCCAGCCATAGGGAAAGTCAGGAAGGCAGGAATGGCAAGAGGCCTGCAAATGCCAGAGGTGGTAGCTCAGACATGATCTTGCAATGCAAAATTGGAGCAAAACTGGTTTAAGGGTACATAGGATTCACAGTAGGGGAAAGGGAGGTGGCATGGTGCTCCCTGTGGTGCTCCCTTTATGTAACTGCCTTGCATGGCTGTCCCAGCAAGGTGCCACTGAGCTTTGCTCACTGTCAGAAACACTCAGTGCCACAGAGGGGCATTTGAAGAGAAGGGTGGAAAGCGCTGACTCACAAGGAACGACCAGAGGAGTTAAACATGTAGCTGGCTAAAAGCAGGCTGAGTGGGGAACTCTGTAGTACTTTATAAATACATGACTCTGGAGATGAATTTTCTCAGAGTGACACTAGAAGTCATGGCATGCAGCTAAGAAAGGTAATTTAGAGTAGGAGCCAGATAAAACTTTCTGACAAAGAACAACATTAGCCTTGGCAAACCCAAAGGGAAGATGAAGAGATGAAAACTCAGCTAGTATGTGGGAGATCATGTAATCTGATTTTCTGGGCTTGAAGGGAAGGTGAATTCACAACAGGAACCACATCAAGTGGAAAGCAGAAATGCTTAGTATGTAACTCTGACCCTGAAGAGGTCAAAGCTACAGCGATAGCCTTGTCTTAGGGGACTGTGTAGGCACTGAGAGTTTGAGGAGTCCCTTCCCCAGAAGGGCCACATTGTACCTGGATATCTCCTGCAACACAGGGAGCCCTGAGGACAGTCCTGCAGCCAAGCCTCATGCAGAGGAACTTCATTCCCTCCACCTTGCACTATTTAATGATAAATTCCTAGTGTGGAGACAGTTCTACAATGCTCAAATAAATTGAAAGGGATCAAAGTTTAGACACTTGCTGTTATTTCTTAATTGAAAAGCCTGGCTGACCCTTGAGACAGTGTTACTGCTGTCAGGAGATAAACCAGGAGCACAAAATCCCTCTGCCACTCCTTTGCCTTAATGGGGGCAGACACACAAAGGGGGTACCTCTGCTATGGTAGATGCAAAACCAGGGGATTACACCTACCTGGATGATAAAGTGGCACTTTGCTCAATTTGTCTTGCCAATATTCCATGCTGCAGCATGGAAACTGTTCTCAAAATAGGTTTCTAATTTCTGTACAGATTAAATACAACCAAGCTACTTTACTTGCTGATAATTTATCTAATACCTCTTAGCTGTGCAGTCACATTCACCACAATGAGTTGAACAAGGAGATACCAGGTGTCCTGTGGAAATTCAGAGAATTACTAATAAAAGAGAAGCCTGCTTGGATTAAACATACATTAGTACTGCTCTTTCAGGCTGCCACCTCTAAATCTTTATTCTCTTGATGTCACTGCTACATCCTGCCTTGCCTGTCAGCATCCATCTCATGCTTGTTAAATTCCTGTGCCACATACTATCTTAGCTAAGCCAAAGGAAGAAGGGCCAAAATGTATTGTGAAGGATCAGGGTTCATGTCACTGTGATGGAATGAAAGTCTAGACAAGCCTTTTCAAGGAACTAGCTGAAGTGTCACCTAAAGTTCAGCAGCAGGGAGCACCACAAAAATTGCCAGTAGAAAAAAACCCAGAGAAATAAAGATTTGAATGACATATTCAATAGATCTGTGATCTTGTATGACTGAAGTTCTTACTCTCTGGGCAGCAGTGAACCGTTTAGGATCACAGATGAGATGAGAGCAGCATATGCTTTGAATTCTCACAGGATTTTCTTACAAGGATTTCTACAAGGAAGAATGATCTTGCCTTTAAGTTTAAAACATCTTTACTATTTTTTATACTAGGTGTATCTGTATAAATGAGAAGTAGAAATAGTTTTATTTCAAAGCTCTTACTGTGAACTCACATAACTGCAACGGGGCTCAGAAAAAAAGTTGCAAATAAGTCAGGAAATTAAAGGTGTGTGAGTCTCTGTGTTATTTTGTATGTCATAAATAAGGAGCATCCCTGAGAGGAGAGTACATATCTCAGTATGTCAAGTATATGTTCTTCATGTCCCTGCCATTGACAAATATAAACAGAAGAAAACACAGAAAGTCAGACTTTCTGGTTTGCTCTGCAGAATGGATGCATCCAAAGTGCTGAAAGGAGGTTGAGAGATCACTGAAACACTTAGCAAAGCCCTTCCTGCTCCAGCTCCTGTTGGTGGGGAACCTCCACAGCTGGTGGAGAGGAGAGAAACAGCAGGTAGCACTAAAAGTGCAAGAGTACCTTATGTAAGTCACTAAAGGACTTAAAAGGAGGTGACAAAAAATTATGCTTTTTTGGTTTGTTTGTTTGCTTGTTTGGGTTTCTTTTTTGTTAAAAGCATGAATATTGTTACTTATTTGTTCTCTGAATACTCCTTGCTCCCCTACTTCATCTATGATGAAAAGGTTCTGTTTGGTCTGTATGTTACTTTTTGCAAGATATTATTGACATTAACTCGGTTTAGTGTGAGAGAAGTAGCTAGAGATGCTTTTAAGTCCACTTCCTGTGTAAGGCAAGGCAGACATAGGTAGAAAGGAGATGTGAGGTATAATTACCTATCACTTATAAACAGCTGTCTATATTGTTTTTAATTCTATTTTAGTCTGTTTTATCCTATTTATTCAGCAATTCAGAAAATGAGCAAAGACATTCTCTTAAAAAGCATTTCTTCTTGTTTATTAGGAAACAGCGATTATTTCAAGTAAAGATTCAGTGATTTAAAGAAAAGTGAGTATTGCTTCCCAAAGCCTGCCTCTAATGCTCGAAAGATACGGTGGTCTGGTGATAACTACTGTTTGCTGTAAGCCTGTCTGTTTAGGGAATAATAAAATAAATATCAGAAGGTCAGACATGTGGCTAGTAGCTAGCACATGCTATGAACAGACGCATGCTAGTAAAGACTGGTAGTTCATTCATTTTGAATTAAATGTAAATCAAGGAACTATGAATGTGTGGGAGGAGTGGATTAAAAATTTAACAAAAAAGCTTTTGGTTTCTTAATTCCATGATCTGTCACATCTCTCCATCTGTGCAAAATGAGTGGGTGTTACAGAAAAAAACCTGAAAGGGTGGGATGTTAAAATGGTTTACACTGAAGTTCCTGTGCAGCGTGGCTGACTTCTATGCTTCCCAAACAGCACCATCTCAGAACACCTCTGCTTTTCTACACAATCAAGCCAGACATATTTATCACTAGTCAGACAAAAAGCGATTTAAATAGCTGGACTGAAAATGGAAATAAAGGCCTTATCATGCTTGAAAAATGCCATTTACTTTAAAGGGAGGTTTTATTCTTAGTGAGCACTAGTTTGAATAATAACAGAAAGCAACACCTGAGATATTCTGCCAGTGTGCATTGAGAGAATCTTAGGCAAAACAAAATCTACCGTTGGAGAACCAACAAGAAAGAGAGATTACACAACATACGTCTGAAAGGAAAATGACAAATGATTCCAAGATTTTATTGTAATTTTACTCCAGGAATGGAACTTGCTATTCCTAAGCTCCAAGTATTGATTCCTACACATTTTAAAAAGTCATGAAAGGGAGGCTGGTCCTTAGAAGTGCTCTCTGACAATGAAGTACAATGCCCAGAAACTGACACAGTTAGCTGAAAAGTTAATATATTTAACAGTGAAAGGAATAGTCTTAAGTGCAACTCCTGAAATAACATCATGTAATTCACATGTCTCCCTAAGTTGCTGGATCTGTTACTTATTTTAAACTGTCTCTATATTCAATCACGGAGACTCTCATCTGAAAATGTGAAGTAGTTCATCCCTAACTATAGCTAGTCTCTGTGCAGGGAAAGACCACAGGCAAACTCCTCCAGCAACACACCTGGCTAGAGCAACAAAAGCAGTACCAGCAGAGTTTGGACCGCAACAGGTTCCCATATGCAGCTCTACTTCTGTCATGAACAACCTCCATGTCCTGAACAGCAGCCCATCTGAATGAAAAAACAGGGGAGTAAAAATCACTGGGTTCTGCAAGAATGCAGACCCAAACCAAAATGACACATAAATTCTCCTTCCTACACAGGGATCAAAGTAGGGAAGATTGGTTGAAACATCTTCTCTCGCTTCAGAGCACGTGTTATCTCCCTTTTTATAGAGAAAGGTACTATTAGTCATGATCTCCCACTCTCTCCTAGGTCAGATAATTCAAAATTCCCATCTGGCTGGTGCTTGGGAAGTTTCATTACAGGCCTTTCATATTTCTGGTGTCTCATTATCTTTGGAGGAGGTTCTTACACTATTGGCAGCCGTTCCAGCTTGTCCCTGATTGAGAGACTACTCACAACATCAAGGAGGGAGAAAAATAAAAACCCACTCAGCAGAAGCCAATGATGGTAACTGGAAGAAGCCTAAACTAAGAATGGGAAAAGAAAGAGTCTTTTGAGATGTGGGCTGTGTGTGGGAAAGTCTCCTCCCTGGGAGCGTAACTGGCTGACCAGGAAGTGGGGAACTGCAAGAGGATACCTCCAAGACAAATACAGGAATAATCAAATGAGAGAGACCTTTCATCAAAAGGGAAAACCAACCATAAATACTAATTCCATCCCTTCTCCCCCTCACCCTTTTCTCCACCCTCAATGTTGTAAATGCTGTCTTAACCCCACAGATATATTTGCCTCTCCTGTGAGCTGAATCCGAAGCTTCCTGGAGCCAGTGATTCCAAAGGGCTTTACTAGGCTCAGTGGGGTCTTAGATATGATGGCCCTGTTTCATGGGAAAATTCTTTCCAATCTCCTGAACTATCAGAAAAGAAGGAAGGAAGAAGCCTAAGAGCCCACCATCCTTTCTTCCTGCCATCTGATAGAGTGAGCAGAGTGTTTAGTCCCGACTGTACAGACCAAGATCTGTGGGGACAAACCCAAATTGGCTTTTGCAGAATAGCACAAAAATTGTCCGAGGATGCAAAGTACAGAAACACAGAATCACAGAATAGCTGAGGTGGGAAGGAACCTCTGGAGATGATCTGGTGCAACCCACCTACTCAAGCAGGGCTAGTTGTGCAGGACCACGTCCAGACGGATTTTGAGTATCTCCAAGGATGGAGACTCCACAACCTCCCTGGGCAAACTGTTCCAGCTCTCGGTCACCTGCACAGTGAAAAAGTGTTTCCTGTGTTTCAGTGTGTGCCCACTGCCTCTGGTGCTGGAAGTGTGCACAAAATCCATTCAAGAACCTTGAAGAATCTTGGGTACTGAGAATTTGAGCACTGACATGCTTATCCCTAATCTGGTTAATTTAAAGGTAGCCTGAGTTTGCATTTAACCCATTTTAGTCTTACACAAATCTAAGGTCCAAAAGGTGATCTATGGTTTTTTTGGTTCCCTTAAGCAGTAAGTCAGATTAAAAGAACACTTTTCTGCTCATTGTGGTACTTCATTGCAGTATTACAGATAATTGCCCCCCCAAGTTCCCTTTCAGCTGCAGTTGTGTTGCAGTTAGACAGGCATAGCCAAAAAATATGATATAATAACATTACCTATAAGAAGGCTCTTAATATATTCATATAGCATATCTCTGAGGTAGTGGCTTTTTCAACTACATCTTTGACCATGACAATAATACCTTTAAAAGGGAAATTTTTGCATTTATACATCATTCATGAATTTGTTTTTCATTATGTTAGCAGTTTTTGGCTTGCTGTATCTTGTACCCAAAATGTTCTAAATAGGATCAGGCAGGGAATATTTACATTTTAATTAAAAAATATTGCAATAAACTGGAACTTATGATTGAAAAAAAAGAGGGGGGCAGAAGGAAAAGCAGGTTACTACTATTTAATTCAATCAGCTTTTTTTTTACTGGGGCTTTTCTACAGACAACTTACGGTGTAAAAGTATTTTTTTTGTCATGCAAATCGTTCTGAGCTATTATTATACAAATTTATTCTTGAAAGGCTTCAATTGCTTTTCTGAACAATAATAAGCTTTAAGTGGTTTATATCTGAAATGGTTTTTCCAAGCTTGGAAATCACCAAAAGAAGAAACAATGCATAGAAAAAGTTCAGTTCAACAAGATCACAGTGTGCACAAAACAGGTCTAATTCTCCTCACTTTCTGCCACTTCAGCAGCGTTAAGGATTCCTATCTATCTGTTCCTAGGCCTTGTGGACTTGTGTTATCAGAGGGATGCCAGGTAAAACTGTCTTGATGTAAATGGAAATCTCTTTCTCCATGTTTGTAGATTCCTAGTAAGATACATTTAGTTAAATGGAAAGAAGATAATGGATATCCTGGTGTGGCACTTCTGGATGCTTCTGTTCCAAAGAAGAAAATGGACATAAAATTGGTAGAAGTAGGACATGTCAGGCCTGAATGACAGGAGCTGGGAAACACTTCTCAAAAAAGCCAGCATCTGGAATGGCTGTGAGGTCCCTCCATGGCCCCACAGGTCTAAGAGGCAGCAACTTTTCAGTCCTGAGGAGTTCTCAGTTCAGCAGGAGCAAGAGCAGGGAGACTTGCCCTTCTCCAAGAACCAAGTTTCTCAGGTGTGTGTCAGTCTTGTGCACTGTGAAACCTGAGCCACCATGCTGCCACTGGAACCTGAGCTGCAAGGTTTACAACAAACAAGCAAGCTAAGGATGTTTAGGTTAGTCCTGTATTATCATCACACTGACATGGCAAACAAGAAAATAAGCAATAATCTCAGCCCACCAAAGGTTGCTTCAGTTTGGAGACAGGGAAATGTGGTGTTAACACTGGAAAGAAAACCAAGTTCCCAAACCTCTCAAACTTCTTCTAAAATGACTAAACCAGAGAAAAATGACTCAAAGAAACTCAGTGGATATCAGATAATATTTGTTTCAATTCTTTCTGTGTACACTTCCCTTTATTCCCACATGAAACCTGAAATGATGTCCCTCAGATCCTGTCTCAGAAGCTGTACAGTCTTCCACTTCTTCTCCCCGGAGACTTAACCCTGCTCAGGTTACTCAGAAGTCTGGAAGTCACTGGGGTCAGAACTGTCCAGACGTTAATGGTTGTAATTCCATGGTCAAACCTATTTCAGTAGAAAATGAAACCTATCCAAAAGAGCAGACAAGCCCCACTCAGAATATGGGACGCAAGATACACACCAGAACTTAAACATGTCTGGTATCATCACTATCATATTTTCTGCCCATATCTGGGTTTGTAACAGACCTTTTTTTTTTCCAGTTCATTACATCAGCTTGCAAGTCAACCGTAAGCCCTTCCAGAAAACGTAAAGTGGATTTAAAAAGAAACTGATGACATGGTTTAAAGAAAATGGATTAGCCTTCTGACTTCTGTGCATTTGGGCCATGCATTTAAGTTTCTTCCCACAAACATGGCAGCTTGAATATCACTTAGAAATTACAGTAGAGATTCTAACTTGTTGTCAACTCAACTTTGTATCACTTGTTTCTGAGCTTTTCACATTGAACATCATAAGATCTGCAAACAACTGGGAAGATGTGGCAAATTTCTATGGAGGACAACTTCTGGATTACCCTGAGCTCCTCTTATGAGTCTCTAGATTCTTTGGTTCATTCCTTGGAAGTGCAACACGAAGGAGCTCCCTGGATCTTTGTGTGGATTACAGATGTACTATTAAAAATGGTTTTGTTTTTGAGAAGCGGTTCAGCGCCCAGAGCAAACTAGTGCTTCCATAACTGCAAAGTAGGCAAGGGAGTAAAGTCTGTCACTCCAGCTTGGCACTACACAACACAATTTATGTGTTTCAAAAGCATGGCCTCAGCAAACAGTGCCAATCACTTAAAGATAAAGTGATTTAAGCAAAAAGCTTGAACACTTCACATAGAGGAATTCTTCAGGGCCAGGTTTTATGGAGCTCTGAGCAACACGGTCTAGTGAAAGGTATTCCTGCTGCTGGCACAGGAGGTAGAACTAGATTATCTTTAAGGTCCTTTCCAACCCAAACTGTTCTATGATTCTGTGATTCTATGAAATATTAGCTGAGAGCATGTGCAGGATTAAAATCTCAGCTATGAGAAACTTATGTATAATTTTAGGTAATGGATGCAATTTCATATACAGTAATAATAGCTGAATTATCAAGAGGCCAACTATACATCTCAGTGGTCATTTGCATTTGCAGCAATTATGCCTACAACATAATAATAGTAATTATCCCTGCTATTGTCCCCTATTTAGCTGGAAAGCTAGGTCCACAACTTTTTTTTTAAAAACTACTGACATGGAAATCAGGACTTTATTTATCCATGTATCATACCTAACCACATCTTTCTTTTATAGCATCTGATACAACTGTTTACACTAAGACAAGGTAAAGTGACTGACATGCAATATTCTTTCCTGTCATGATGTATTGCAAGAAAAACCTGGAAAGTTTTTAGAATGAAAATTGGGTTCTTTATGTGTACTTAGAAAACTACCAATCATGTATATTTGGGGAAATACAGTGGTCACCAAGAATAGAGCTTCATTGCAGATTCAGTCATATTACTTCTTGGTGATTAGAGACAATAAAATGTAGTGTCAACATAAGCTCGTAGGAGATCAGGGGTTTGATTCAAATTCCACCAGAATCAAGGGGAATGTTTTCCTAGGACTTGAGGAAGCTTTGGGTCAGATTTTGTGGCATGCTTGCAGAGTTTCTTAACATGAGGGTCTGAGTGGGAGATGGGGAATGGTGCTCACCAATACAAGCCTCTGTTTCAGCTTTGCAAGCTCTGTGTGTGGCTACAGGGGTGCAAGTAGCAGTCCTATTTCCCTTGTGCTGGGAAACCCGTGGCATTGACCTGTCTGGGAAGAATCCACTGAATCCAATGTCAGGTATTCCACACTGTCTGAAGCCGTTAGGAGATACGTGGTGTACATCGCACAGCTGGCCCATATGTGCCACATGTTGGGCTAACCAAAAGTATGGACTCACATCTCACCTCTCATGTGGTTCCAGTAAACCCCACAACTCCTGCAAGGCTGAGCTCACACTCAAAGAGAAGAGCTTCAGACAAACCTGGTATCAAATGCAGATTCAAGCCTATGCTGACGTGCGTTATGGATTTGACACATACACTGCCTTGCTGGCCAAGCTTGAAGGGAGTACAACTCCTTGAAATTTTGAAAAAGGATAGGATCCTGCCTTTTTAAAAGAGGAGCATGATATGAAAGTGGGAAGGACACTGTCTTTTTTTACCCTTTACACACTTCAGTACTACTTGGATTTTCTTTTCTTCCCTGATGACTCTCATCTCCTGGGACCATAGTAAGAGTTTATTTTAAAAAAAAGAATTTAAAAAGTCATAAATATTGAGTTGTCTTTCTAGTTAAAAATACAGAGCCATTGAACTTGACATTAAAGGGTCATCTAAAACCAGCCATTGATTTTTAGATAGTAGGTGGGACTTTTGAACTCAGAAATGGCAATGAGACCACAGAAATATAAATATGAAACTGAAAGGATTTTGATAATTTCCCTAGACTATTAAGCAAATTTGGGGACTGATGTTACTTAAAACTGGAGGAAGCAGGTTAATCTATTATTTCTGTTTTCATAATCTTCTGCCACACTATGCAATTTTAAAACTTTTCATCAGTTTTTGAAGAATTTCTTCACACTTAAGTAATTTTTATTTTTTACAGAATTTACAGAACTTCTCATTTCCATTGAATCTGAAAGATGTATTTAAAAGACAAATGACCATTTTTAATACATTTCTACTGAAACACTGTTAAAAACTATTACAAACAACATCTGAAAGAGCTCTGACATTTTGCATTTCCCATTTTTCCTTTCAAATGTTTTGGCTAGGTCTGATAATACTACAGCACTTAAGTCACTGTAAAGTTTCATTAATTAATATTTTAATATGGCTAGCTGTAAAGAATTCTCGTGAACAGTAACATAGAATATTTAGCAATTTTTTTCTTTGCCCTATGCTTTTTCTCCTCTATTACTTAAATCTTTCTGTCCTCTGAAATTCTCCTGTTGCATATGTTGCACCTATCTCTCACGGTAGGAAGGAGACTGGCCAAAAATATGAGTCTGCACTTGCTCAAGTATCTAGTGAGGTGGCATCAGAAGATACTACACTTCATGAAATGGTTTCCACAGAGACTGAGTGAGGTCCATATTTTCTAGCTCTATCTGTACAAGCCTGGAGGACAGAGACTTTCAACCCTTTTAATACCAGGGCTTAGAGATGGCTCAAGGAAGGTCAAAATATTCAGCTTCCATGAGCTGCCAAAGACACTCTGGTTGTGAGGTGATCACACACAGATCCCTTGGGCCATGAAGTAAAAAAAAAATGGGGAAAAAACCCCACTTTTTCATTGCCCCAGCTCCTGATTGGCAGGCAAAGCTGTTGGCCCTTTGGACCTCACTGCTGTGACCTCCCAGCCTAGGGCTGCAGGTGAGGAAGGAATGCCCTTCACTCCTCTGACCTAGGCTGGCTGGAACCAGTCCCCATGTGACTGCCTGCTCTGCACCTGCCTAAAACACTGGGTAGTGATAGCTCAGTTACTTTGCAACTCTAATTGCTTTCATGCCTGCCTCGAAATACATCTAAATGAAGCTCAAATAAATCTAATGACTTAATGTGCTTGTTATCATGAACCTCAAACAACGGCAAAATGATGAATAGTTGCATGTTGCAGCTCAAACTTTTATTACAAATAAATTTCACAACAATACCCTAGTATAGTCCATGGTTTTTATATTGCCTGTTTTAACTCTGCTTTTAAATGGTTCTCGTGACTCTGCAAAAAGACCATTTATACAGTTATCTTAAAGGAGTCACATTTGAGCAGAAATTGGGAAATGAATTATAAGCATATGTATGTACTTGGTTCGATTACGTTTAAAAAATATACTTGGGTTGCAGATCTTTTATAAATGTACATTGAAATATTTTTTTCCTAATAGAAAATACTCTTCCAAGTTGGATTGCAGTCATCAGCAGCATACTAAGAGAATATGAGCACATTTGCAAAGCAGGCTGGAAGGCAGCTAAGGGAGACAGAGAAACTTGACAGAGCTCTAGAGCAAGAGTTGATATTTACTGAAGAGATCCTTCAGTTATGACTAGAGGAGTGTGTGCCACTTAGAAATACTGAAAATTGCATTTGTTTTATGGGCATTATGCAATTACTGTCTTAAAACATATCTTTCACTTTTACTGCATTATTTACTAGGCTTGTAAACTCTGAAATCTCTGTGTGGATTATATTTAAAACTTGCAAACATAATTTTGCTGTAACATCACAGTTTGCTAGTGGTGAAGATGGAGCTGTACCCCATCCAGAAAGTCTCTGAGGTCCATGTGTACAGGAAACCCACTGTCAGAAAGGCTGAATGGCCTCAGCCTGCAATGAAGTGCCTTCAGGTAGGTACTGCAATAAGTGTTTCTTGCCCCAGGAGGACGACTGACAATGCTGGGATTAAGGGTCCAGGGCACCCTGTTGTCATGGGGAGCTGGGCACCGCCTGCATGGCAGGCAGACGAGAAGGTACACACAGCTGGCTGACGGCATCCAGGCTTGCCTGTGCTGGTGCTGTAAACAGTGGGCATTAATTAAATCATTAGGGTTATAACATAATGTAAACCATGCTATCAAGGAAACTGCCTAACTAAGCAGAACTCCTGGGGGTAGTATTGATGCAGCTTCTTTGCCCAAACTGAGTGCCCCAGGAAGGCACCCAAAGGCTCCCCAAGACAAACTGGAGAGGTGCTGTAAGTTTAAGGACTCCCTGAGCCAGGTATTTGCTTAAGTGTCAGCGTTCTAGGCATCCTAGGCAGGAAACTTCCCTTTTTTGCCCCTAAAATAAATGCTCTTGGTTTGCTACATCAATCCCAAAGCTGAAATGAGTATTTCTACCCGCATTTGTGTTGAATGTGTTGTTTCCTCAATACAGACATAAATTTATTTCTAGATTAAATTTTTATATATTCTAAATATATAAATATTAAAAAATATTATATATGGATTTATACATTAAATACACATGTCTATATCTAGGTATTCATATAGATGTATATTATTTTCATACTGCCTCCCTGACAAGAAAAAAGCTATTGAATATTTTGCCAGGATTTTCTAATCTCTGATAAAGTATGTATACCTGACATGCTGCATGTCTCACTGCATTACAGCCTTTGAAGAGTCTGCAGTGCTTTAGGCACCACACAAATATGAGGATTGTGAACTTGGGCAAGAGCTGGCAACATGCAAGCAGTGACGCTATTTTTCTCTTATTTTAGCTAAGATTTCTCCTCAGCTGGTTGGGGATTTTTTATCCCCAAAGCTTCTAATGTAAAATATTTTCAACTCTAATTACTTCAGATTGTGACCTGTCATATCAAGAATATATTTACATATGGAGCAGACAGTATTACATCTGCTTAAAAGGAAGAACCTATCACTGCTTCTTCAAAGCCAAAAGGCAACTTAAATTTCTTGCTGAAAATGTACACATAGGTCACAGCTCAAAGGCTGTCAGGCTCAGAGCATGTTTTCACATATATTATTGTATGGTACTTAGACAGCTTAGAGTATTTTAAAACAGGGCAAAAGGCCAGTGTTCTTGCAAGCCTACCATCTTATTGCTATGCTTTTGCAAAGCAGAGCTCTTTTCTGGGCTTGTTTTTGGGACTATTGCGCATTCACAGCTGCTGGGTGGGCTGTTACTAGATGGCAGAGTGGGATCAGCTGGATCTGTTCACTCTCTGTACCACCAGTGGGATTTAAAATGTCTCTCTCTGAAAAGGATGACAGATTTCAATGAGAACACACTTTTACTCGGTGAAAGGATAGAGAGGGAGCGGGGAAACCCCGCGTCTGGAGGACGCGTGTGCCCACCATTCCTTCAGAGGGAAGCCGCAGTCATCAGAAATGCTTTTAGGCTGTCAAAGCAGAGTGTCTAATACGTTGTGCCACAACTGGGTTGGCGTTGTCATTACTCTTTTATGTGTGGCATCTTCCCTCCTGCCCACGCACTGGCACTGGCTTGTTTGGGTGTGCTGTAGCACCCCCTCGCTCAGAGGGGAGCGACAGGCGCCCCAGCTCAGGGCAGCAGTGGCCAGTGGCAATGCTGAACCCACTGCACAGAACAGAGTCTCCATCTGGGGGATGCAGTGATGAGACACGATGCAGTGACATCCACTGTCTGCTTGTAAAGACAAACTTGGGCCAGGCTTGGAAAAGGCCTGAAACAGCTCAGCAAACCTGTACTTACGAGACTGGGGTTTTGCGTGAATTGCACGTACCAATGAGAGGGCAACTGCATTTAAAAATGGGCTTAGGATGGTATTTGAAACCCTAACCTACCTAACAAAACCTGGTATAATTATATCTAATAATAGTCTAATAGTATGCATTTATAAGGTCTTTTTCTGAGTCAGTCTGACTCTGAAAGATCTTTCTGAAGACAGTTAAACATCATGAAAAATGCACAGCACTACCTTCCTTGGTGTCAAATCAATCATAGAATCATAGAACGGTTTGGGCTGGAAGAGACCTTAGAGAGCATCTAATTCCAACCCCCCTGCCATGGGCAGGGACTCCTTCCACTAAACCAGGTTGCTCAACGCCCCATGCAGCTTGGCCTTGAACACAGTTGGGGGAGTTTCAACTTTGATGTCACTTAAATATTTATACAGTTCCTTCAAACTCACAAAATGTCAGAGGGCCAACACATTCACAGGAACCAGAACCACGTGCAGGTTTTACACAGGTTCTTGTGAAGAGGTGCTGCAGTCTTTCTCACAGTGCTGCTGTTCGCAATTTTAGATGCACATCTCCAGCACATGCTCTTTTTAAGCAAGTATTTCTCAAATTCTTACTGGAGGTTTGATGTAAAGTGTTGTGAACTGATTAAAAACATCATGCAATTGTTTTAAAATTGTATGATGTTGCCAGAGGAATGGCTGCATGATGAGACAGCAACTTCCTTCATGCAAAAGTAAAAATGATCAAGAATTACTTGTTCTGAGTACAAGGTACTCAGAGAAATTTGTGAGATTATCCCCTGCACATAAAGATAGCCAGCAATGTCAGACTGTTCATGTACTTTCATGATGGGGACAGGTCACATAGCGATTCTTCTGAGGACTCCTGTCACCCTCAGACAGTCAACCCAATCTTCCCTCTACACCAGGGGAAAGTCTTGAAATCAGAAGACTGGATGAACTGTGGCTATCTACTGAACTGATAGAGATGATGTAGAGACCGAAGGAAAAAAAAATGGACATGAGACAGGGTACAAGGTATAGATGACAAATTATGTAAAGAATAAATTCAGCATACGTTTGGGAGTAAATACCAAAAGGATATGGAAACTCTTGGAGAAAGACAAAGAGAAGATGACTTGCACTGGAGGAAAGACAAGAAGCTGAACCAGTGGAGAACAATACAATCTGAAGAGAGAGAGGAAAAAATGAAACATCAGGGGATAGCATGAAAAAGGAAAAGAGAAAAAAATAGGAAAAATAGGGAAACCTATACTGACAAATCCCTGCTACTCAGAGTATGCTTCTGTGGCTCCTCAGTGAATGCAACTGCTTTCTCAGTGCGTGCTAGACTTAATCTGCCATGAATGATAGATTTCAGAAGAACTTTAGAATTCAATATGTACCGTGAAATGTTCCCTGCTCAGCCACTCCTGTAGAGTGGGAAAATGGCAGGAAATCATTTCTAACAGCGAGTGTCATTTTGAGGGAGACATAATGGCTTGTTTGGTTTGACATCCAAAACAGATATAACTGCGACAAAAGCATTTAAATGCTAATCTGTCATTTACAGCGGGTAAACAAAAACTAACGTGCATAAAATCTGTGGTGCTTGTGAGAGAGTGCCCTAGAAGCCTGAAATACTGCTTAATTCCGAGAAGACAGGCATCTCAGCAGGCACAATTTATACCCAAAATACATGAATTTTGAGAGCAAATTTTAGGTACTCAAATCTTTCTTTCCTGGTGGTGGATTTGGATCATACAGTTTGGGTCTCAGAAATGAGTGATTTTTCATTTGCAGTGTATTTTCTGGAGATGGAAATATGCAGGCAGATATTTTCCAGGAGCAGTCAACACCTGCACAGTCCAATCAAAATGTACCCCAAATGTGCAAATTCAAGAGATACAGAGAGATCCTAAATTCATCACAAGGTGGCTCTGGGTGAGTCAGGAAGAAATGTGTTGCCTTGAACACAGGCCAGCCTGTTTCCTACAACACTGCATGGAGCAACTGAGAAAAGCTTGGAGAATATGTCTACAAATCACAGTGATTGCCCCCAGCCTCCAAGGTGTGATACACAGCCAAAGGTCACCAGGAATGATGCTTCTGGCAAAAGGCTCATCCCACTGCAGTGATGGAAAGAAAACGTAGGTTTCTTTCTACTCTGGGATGAGTAACCCTAGGCCAGCAACTCTAGTGCCAGATTCCAGCCATACCACAGAGCAGCAGGTCTAGATCCTCAGACACTGTCCTTATAAGCAAAAGGAATGGACCTGAGTTTTGTGTCAGTATCTCAGGCTTTATCTCTGTTGCAAGGAGTCCTCTGTGAATTTTCAGAGGAGTAAAAAAGGCAAGAGTAATTTATTGCAATGTTTCGAAAAATACCTTCAAGACTTTAATGACGATTTACACCAACTTCTCTCAGGGATACACAAGCAAAGATGGAAAACCCTCAGATTGCACTGTACACAAATGGACCTTGAGAAGGAAATTCACAATTTAATATTCACCTAGTTGTTTAAAATTTTCTTTAAAACCCTATTAGTGTCTCTATCCTTTTTGCCTTCCACATATAAAGCTTCTTAATTATTGTGTTTTGCTCAAATTTGTGATTAGCTTCACTGTAGCTATGTTTGCTTTCTATCTCTCTCTCTCTCTCTCTCTCCTTTTCTTTCTATTATGTCTGCTCATATGTGGAAGTCTTCAATACACACAAAGACAAATTATGAAAAGTCTCTACACTGGACAAAATGTGATCTGTGACTATCTCAAGCAGGCAAAATGACAGGAAAAGAAAGAAACTCAGTCACCTGTTCCTCCTCCTTGTAATGTGGCGTGATTTATCTCCTTATTATCTACTCACGTGGCTTTTGTCACGCAAGTCTTTTAGCTCTTGATAGCTGCTGAGTAACTTTTACAGAAACCATACTTTCACAGAAATAGAGAAATATTTTAATTTCCAGTTGATGACTCGCTGCCAAAAAGAACCCCAAACCCAAACAAAGCAAAAAACCACCACCCCCAAATAACCTAGTGCAGTTAATAGGATACTCTGTAATGATCTGTTTGGATCTGACCTTGACATGCTCAGGCACTCTGGCAGAACTGTTTCTAGTTCTGGACCTTCACTTCTTAACTTTCTTCTGTCTTTTCCCTATACACACTTCTCTGCAATACAGAAAAAAGCTGTGTGTGCTCTTTGTATAGGGAACTGCACTTTCTTGTGATATTACATGTCCTGTTTGACAAATATATATTCCTGGAGTATAAATGTGAAACTGCTGTTGAGCTGGCAATTTTCCCAAGCCCCTTAAAGGGATGGTCATTTGCTCTATGCGGTACTTAGGTGCTGGTTCATGAGACGTCACCTTCTGAACATCCCTTGTCCAGTACTTGCTGTTTGTTCTGTGACTGAAAAGGGAAGAAGGTAAGGCTGTGCCTTTCCTACAAAGAGCCTGTGCCAAAATGCACATTACAGATATCTTCCTAGAAATCTGAGATCATAGTTGACAAGCTTAGAACCAAATCATCCTCTGCTTATCTTGAGACATGTATCCACAGGAGCAAGTGTAACCATTCAATTAAAAATAATCACCAAAGCCTGATTTTCTTTGTGCTATTTTACTTGTGGTTTTATGTTACTTATTTGAAAGCACTGACTGGACAAAAATCAGCAGAAACTTTCTTTTTTGAGAAAATTTCCAGCTCAGTTTCAAGTACAGAGCTTAAAGGTATTCTAGAACTGTCTTAAAAATATTCTGTAGAATAAGGAAGCCAACACAGTATTCAATTTTATGTTTTGAGAGTGCGAGAATTTACTATTCTGCGTCAAAATGTTCAGTTATGCTTGTGTGGGCTTTGACATTGCTCTTTCAGCCAACAAACATAATCTCATAGTGTGTCTAAGCCTCTCCACACAGATCTTACAAGCTTTACTCTGTTGTCAATATCCTGCCTTGGCTTTCATGACCTAGGTTCAGTGAACACTTCAGGACATCCAGCATATGGCATCAGACATCTTGATGACACCAAACCTTGCACACTGCTGTTTAATGACCTCTTGTATTATTTTTGTCTGTTGACTTTCTAAACCCATCAAAGCAGATTACAGCCACTTACAGTGTTCATGTCTTCTGAGTCCTCTGCCCAGCTTAATACAGCAAGGAAATCACCTTATCTGTCAGATATTCACTGTACCCTAAAATCTCTCAAAAATACATCATAATCCTTCAGTTGGACTAAGAAAGGATCCCTTTTGAAAGATAATTATGCAACCTGTTTTAAACATCTTTTTCATTCTTATGTACAAAAAGGATCAGGTTTTACTCATTCTATTTTGAGAGCAGTTCACTGATGTCAACGGTGTAAGGTATGAATGCCGACAGCAGGCTACCACTTTTGGTTATAAAGTTCTCCTAAAATTACTTGAAAGTGACCCAACCTAATAATGTACAGAAACTGAGCCCAGACACTACAGGTTACACATATTTGTCAGCCATAATTCTTGATAGTCTTGCATACATATACCTGGGATGAAATTTGCTGTGGTAAATACAAATGTGTTTGTCTTGCTTTAGGCAGCCGCTTCTTTTTTATTTGAAAAGACAATTACAGCAGGATTTCCTGAGACTTGTTCTTGCATTCCCATCCTCTGTTGTTGCCCACTCTCATGTGAAGAAAAAGTTAACAGGAATAAATATACATGTTAAGGTGGCAGCAAATTCAATCCTCTACCATTGCCAAGTATCGTTTCACAATATGTGATTTGGATTGATTGGGACAAGGGGAAAATATAAGAAATAATTTTCTCAGCCCTTTTTGCCTGGACATATCTTTGCTCTACATGCATAATCTGTAACAACCAATTTATACTCATGAAGAAAAACTGATGCTAAAAAATGAAAACTTTTTTAAGTAGCAGCTGATGTGCTGCTTTAGCAAAGGGGTTACTGTGAGCAGTATATTTAGTTGTTTTGTTTTCTCCTCAGAGAAGGATCACATGCTGCATTTATGCAGGAAAATTTACTGCCACCTGACTAAAATTAGATAGTCCACACTTATGCTTCGAGTTTATGTCATTATCCTGGGAATGGTGTGGGAGTTTAAATCTATAATCTCTGCATACACAGGGAAAGGCTGAGGACTATTCTGAAAAAATGCAACAGCCTTGGAAATTCAGGCCTTAGCATTTGAATCATTTTTTTAATGAACTCTTTTAAAGCATAGGTACTGGAAAGCAAAAGTGGAGGGGAGAGGAAGGACAGGTAACCAAGTATACCATATGGGTACTTAATGTACCTGGCAGCCTGCTGTTTTATCACTCTGGAGCCTTGTAATAGTATTAGCTGACACAGACGTGTGACTGTGCTTATGGGACGTCACTGCAGGGCCAAGGGACAGGCCGTGGTGGCAAAGCCCCACCGCTCCAGCGTACATGGCACCCGCAGCTCCGAGTGGGCGCTGCCTCAGCTCCTGCTACTCAGGCCTTCGGAAGGCCAGCTACTTAGAAAATAACAAAACACTCCCAGGTGTAACAACTCTGGATAATTTTTTTATTTCCTGGGATTTCTGTTGACAAATTTTGCTTCACTATCTTGACAAAGATTTTTTTTTTTTTTAAGCAAGCTCAGAACCCAGAGCGTTTGTAGTCATTGGCAAAACTGCATTGGGGGGCAGGGAGGGAGGGTAGGAAGGCAACAGCAGCTCCCAGAAAGTGTACCAGCTCTCAGTAAATTAGTTGTGGGGATTTGTCAGGCAATGACAATTTTTAGTTCTAACTGTCAGGCCTCTTTTTCTACAGCAGCTCCATATACTGTAGAATATTGCACACTATCTCTGCTCCCTATGGTAGGCTGTAAATTCAGAGAGGCAGGAAGTAAATACCTAATCCAAACCCAGTGTCAGTGTTGTTTCGCTTGCACTCAACTGCACTCTGTCTTTCCAGAACTGAGCTCTTGCAGTAAGCTCATTATATAAAAGCCAGTGCAAAATAATATTAAAATGTAATGCAAAATATTTCCATTTCCTTCAGATGCCTATTTCCCATCATCCTGAAAAATCAAAGAACTTTCTCACTCACCTGATATGTCTATTTGTAAGCCTCATATCCTATTTTCAAGATCTATCATAAGCAAATTGGTTTGAACTGTGACACAAATCCATGATGATGACCCTTAAACAGCCTTAAGGATAAGTCATGAGCCTAAGGAAAACTGCTTGCTCTTTTCATTTGCTCAAACACCTGTGCCAAATTCTTAAAAGAATATTTAAAGGATGTAAGAAAGTTTTCAGAAATTCCCAAGAGGCTGGCTGACATCTTACAAAAGCAAAAGCAACTATTATCCCAGAGAGCATATAAACAGAAATCATTAATCTAAAAGCCAGATTACAGCAAGACTCCATTATGAAGCCAATTCTGGATTAGTAAAGCCCTACTTTCTCCTTATTCTATATAATTTCTCCATTTTCTTTCAGCCAATATAAAGCCAGAGTAGACCAGATACAGTGGTTACTTGTTTTTTTTTTCCATTAAACTATTAACTAAGTAGGCAAACAACAGCTGTGCATCATTTTTTTACACACCTACAGGTGTGTTCATGTCTATGCTCATGATAATGGCTTTTCAGTAAAATTAACAAGGCAAGCCCTGTGGGACTAATTAGATTTCCTTGCACAAAACTTTGGCAAGAAGTCAGTATTTCCTCTCATTTAACATTTTGGACTCGAACTGGCTCCATTTCTGCCCAAGTCAAAATCTAGCTTAACTGTTTTTAGCCACAATGGGAATTTCAGTCCTCAACTAAGAGTCTATCTCTGATTCAGTGATTCAGTTCCCTGGACCTATCTTTTACTGTACATGGTCAGAACAATGCACTTCGTTTCAGTCCTGATCTAGTCAGAAGAGCCATGAGCAAGACAACTTGCAAAATGCAGTAAATTCTAGGTTTGTCCAGAATTAGAAAAAGATACAATTTCTGGGATTTTTCAGCTGTCAAAACATTTGCTGTTCTTCCTTCTGTCACGTGTTCTTTGATCTCTATCCACTATTCTGTTGTTTCCCTTAGCACAGTAATTTTTTCCTCAACAAGAGGAGCAGACCCAGCTTTTCAAGTTGGAGTGAAATCTTTTCTTTCATGTTCTTTATACTGCCAGTTCAATACACAAGTGTTAAGTCCTGAGACTACATCTGATCTGAACCATCTCAAAGCTAATAAAATTATAGCAATGGGGTACAACTGAGAAAAGTATAGAGCACTGTCTGCCCCTATCTTGCTCAACAGAAACAGCAATAGAAAAGTTTATGCAGACTAGCAAGTTATTCTCACAGCAGAAGGCATATTTAGAGACTCTGAATTAAAAATGAGCACATATGCTTTTATTCCTGGAAGTATGACATCCACAGCATTGGCAGTTTGGGACCCCGTGGAACAGATTCTTAAGCAGTTTCCACCCTTCTGGAGTACCAGATTAATTCTCCACAGATGAATATGATGTAAATATGAAACATTTGGCTCCAGTTTGAAGCAGTCAAAAGTGATTTGTGGACTATCCCACCAGCACTCCAGCATGCTCTGAGCCACCTTATTATTCCTGTCAGCAAACCCTCAGATGGCCAATGCCAAAAGCTTCTGCTTCCTCCCCTACAATGCAGCATTGTAAACCATTAGTGAGATACTCAGAAAAAAACCAAAACAACCCCCCCCCAAAATCAATTAACTATACCAGTTTAATTTCAGACTGTGTCACTGAAACAAAGTCAAACACCTCAGGGGATGGAGGACCTCTCTGTACTCTCAGTATTTAAAGTTCTGCATCAGCTGTGACAAGGAGCTTTGAGAAGAGCCAAGATCAGCAACAACAGCATGTAGGTGTGCTGCTTACGTAGTGTACTTGCAATGTATTTTTTGAGTAGTAACTGAAGAGAAGAAAATATTATTTTCATTGCCAGTACATGCTTTGATCTATAAAAATACCCTACTAGCTACTTCTGGATAGGGCAGGTTCATTTCCTAATCTGACTGCACAACAGAAAACTTGAATATTACATTCATGATAGAAATAAGGCACTGCAAAAATGACCAGGCTATGAGGTCACTAGTCTTATCAGAGAGCATTAGTATATATATGAGAATGCATTTTGGAATTTTGTCCCTTAGGCATAACTTATATTTTATGGCATTGCCACAATATCTTTGTTCTAATTTTCTCCATGGTGTGGTAAAAACATTTTCGAATTATTTTCTATTTCTGTTCCTATGAAGACCATTTAAGACCAGTGTTATTCTCCTGATTAGAATTCAACATATTCTGGGTTAGTTCTTTGAAACTGGAATTTTATCTTAAAGACAGATGAATTACAAAATCTATCACATCTGTATGAAACTATCAATAGAACAGAGTTTGGATTACAAAAAAGTGCTGTATCTCATCTCTGTTTCACCAAACCAATCGCTGTAGTCAAATGCTAAATTTTAAGAGATGACTTGCAGTTAGGTACATGCTTAACTGCAAGTTATCTCTTAAAATTTAGCATACTAACAATATGTACAAAATAACAAGTAACATAACAGGATGAAAGAAGAAGGTATTCCCTATTGATTCTGTAGGCAATGTGATAATGAATTTTTATATTCATTGTCACAGTTTCAAGACCAACTATGTCAGTTTCTAAGAAGTGACGTGTTGTTTGTATGTCACCACATTTACTGCTTTAGCATTATAATGCTGCAGCTGGCAAGAAGGAACTTCGTGTGACTAGCTGCAAACTTTTTCTTCAGATGGAAAGGACAGTTTAAAATTTAAAAAACAAAAAACCAAAAACCAAGGCATTGCTTTTGCTATGTTCTGATACCTGGCTACATTTCTGTGGAGCAGAGTTTGTTCACTGCTGGGTGCTTACGTAAAACATTGTAGCACATTAGATGATGGCTATCTTCTGATACTCCAGTTTCTTCGCAGAACAAACCGAAGATGTTTGCAAAGAACTCTCAAAGCTTTGTGCCAAATCAAGCTATTTCCTGTCAGCATTTTGGAAAAGCTTCAGCTTCCATCCAAACAGAAGAGAAGGTGAGAAGCTATGCAGCCAACTGACCTTGCTGCCTCATGGGATGAGAAAATTTAAAGGTTGTTTGAGCTAATGCAGTAAATGGAGCAGGACAACAAAACCTGTTTTGCCTCCCCTTCCTCCTCCCACTGGTGAAGTCAGGCATGCTGCTTTTAAGCTCTGGAGAGCTGTATTTGATGATGCTGGAAGATGACTTTGCAGATCCTTACCCATGCCATGCAGGTGCTCTGCCTGAGGTCCATCCTGCTGAATGAAGGTGCCTACCTGAGACTTGAATTTCTCCTACAGTCAGTGGAGAAGGACATGTTACCTAAGGCTTCTCTTAATCCCACTGAGCCCCTGTTTTTCCTGTCTATGAGACAGAGCTGGAGGCAACCAGACTACTGATTCAGGCACCTTGGTTTGGTTGCTGGAGGCAAACAGGATGAATCCTTAGCTCTCTTGCAACAGGACTGTGTCTGGAAAGCCAGTTCAGCTCCAAATATAAGGACCCTTACTGACATGAAGGAAGGCTGAATTCAATCTTAGGCTGCTGCAGACTTTGCATTTAGCAATATTGCAGAGTAATCCAACTAAGTCAACTTTTCTAAAATGCCTGGAACGTCTCAAAATAAGTACCTGAAAGATTTTGACACCTAAGTAAAATTCAATTAATGTAAAACAATTCAGGGTGAGTTTAGATGGTTCTCCTCTTCCCCTGCTATTCTTTACATTTTTTTACAAGTGAATAAAAAACAAACCTTGGAAAAAATACTCCCTCTACATAATTCTATTTCAGCAGCAACTGAAAAACCGGAGTAACAGGAGTTCAGCTACGAAGCATTTACGGAAGAAATATTACAAAGTGGGACACCTTGGGATTTATGTTAAAAACATTTCTGAAAGAATTGCTTATGTTTTTTCTTCTTCTCCATAAGATAGGTGCTGGAAACTGCTGACAAGGATTATATCTGAATATATACATATACACACATACAAACACAGAGATATATATATATATATATACCTAAACATATGTGTAAAAAGACAGCATTCACTCATGGTTTGAAAGCTGGACTCAAAGGGAACACAGGGCTTGTGTCAGGGCAGGGCTGTCTCTTGTTTCCTGGGCTGGGGCTCAGGGGCCCACCAGTGAGAGGCAGATCAGGGCGCTGGTCAGGTGGCCCACCCAAAAGCTGCAGAACTGAGAGTGTGTTACTACTCTACTTCTGGTGTTGCTGTAGGAAACCTCTCATGCCTCCTACAGCTCTTTTGTGTTCAGAAATTATATGTAAAATCTCATTTTTGGCTCTATATAATGACTATGGGCATTGTAAGATTGCAAAATACTGGTGAATGGGATCACTCCCATCACTTGAGCTGCTGACACTTGAAATGCTCTTTTGATTCCCCTTTTATTTGCACAGGTTGTTAGACTAAAGAGCCAGACACCATAAGATTTTCTCTCACACAGATTGTCCTGTTTCCTACTGTTAGAGAAACCAAACCACCACATATTGTGTTAAGTGACATTTCTTAAATGCTGTAAAATAAAGGTAAAAACATTTATTTTCTTTTTTAGATCGATACCTTGATTTTTATTTCATTGCAGTAAAATCCTTAAGTCTACTGGGTAGTAAATATTCCCTTACTAACCCTTCTAAAAATCTCTATACAGGGACTAAAATTTTCTCCAAACATTTGATTCTAAAGGACAAACAACTGAGATTATTTTTCTTTAGCAGATTTCCTAATCACATACTGTCTTTTCTTCCCTCAGTATATAATGAAGTTCTCTAACCACTGCCATATTTCATTATCTCTAGACTTCTGAAAGAGAATTTTTATTACATCAGTGCCAAAAATTCGAAGCACAAGAATTCAGATATGAAAAATACAAGTTCTCCTTACAGTATTTCAACTGTTGCCCAATTTTTACTCAAAGGATTTATCATATTCTAAGTAAAGTAAAAAAAATACAAGTTTTATTGATGAAAAGATTTTGAAAACTGTCAGGTGTACCTCCGGGTACAGGGAATGAGGGGGGCAATTACTGGACTGTCACATACTCTCCAGGCTTCAACTAGTTCTCCATGGTTGTCAGACTGTATCCATCTGTCTGAGAAACTGCAGGGGTGGAAGCAAAGGGGTAATCGCCTTCCAAAGGAATCTTGGTGGTTAGCTAATCCCTAATAAAATCTGCATCTGTAGGACAGAACAAGCACTACTGCACAGTGCAACAAAGAAGGCTTCCATATCAGCCTTGTCTGAAAGCAGACCTGACGTAAGACACTCCCTAACATGCGCTTGCTCAATATTTGCTTTGCACAAGGACTATGATTAATGAAGGCTCATTTCTTTGCTATTTGCCAGTGATTCACACTAGCACTCAAAAGGAAAAAAAACATTCTCCTTTATTTCTCAATGCCAACATATTCTGGCCTTGAGAAAGCCTAGTAGTTAAATGCTTTCAAGCCACAAAAAATTCCCAAAACAACAAAACACAACAAAAACAAAGCCCTGAAAATGCAGCAGACTCAAAAGATCAAAACCTGGCTTTACTGAAGAAAAACAACATTATCTTGTGTGGATCCAACAGTGTGGAGGAGATGGTAACCATCTGTCCAGGAGCGAAGCAGCATCACCTTCTGCAGTGTTGGACACGGATTCCAGCTGCGCTTTGTCACAGACCTTGGAACAAGGGGAGCAGCTGTCATGTGCAGAGGCAGGGAGGCACGCAAGTTTCATTTTTCTTGACATTTCCCTTGGGTGTCTTTTCATAACTACATTTCTGCTAATTAACTTCACCTCGGAGTTGGGCAGGGCAATTAGATCCCCTTCAGGCTGCAGAGTGACAAGGAGCCCTTACAGTCACACCTTGTTTGATCAACTCTTTGGGTATGAACAGCACAAGGACACAGACTTACTAAACAAACTCAATCAAGGGAAATAGCACTGTTTACCAGGAACAAGCAAGCAAACACACACCTCAGCTAAGGGGTCATTTGACCTTCAAATACACAAAATGCACCCAGCAGCGCCCTCTCACTCAGTAAACTCCCACCACCATGCAGTGGTGGGGATGTGAAAAAGGAGTTATGAGTCTTCCCATAGATGAAAATGTCCATGCTAGGGCACAGCAACAACTCACCCAACTCTTTATCTTTATCTCGGAAGCACCCAATGCCAGGGAAAGAGTACAAAAGGGAGTATCTCATAAGGTCTAAACATTTGCTCTTTATATCACACCTTAGCATGTGTTTTTTGTATTTGCCATCTGCTTGATTATCTTCAGCTTTCCACAATCCCTGTCTGGACCCAGATGGAGCAGCAGATAGAAGAGCTGTAGGGTTTCATTCTTTCTGTTTAGATCAGGGATTGTGGGTTCTTCCTGATAGTCTGAGCTCTTCACTCGTAAAGTATAGGAATTTTACTCCAGTGGGAAGCTTCCTCTGTCATTCATACACACCTTGGACCTTTATATTACAGGATTTCTTTCCATCAAAGCTCTGAAACACATCTAATTTTTATAAAGTCTTCAGTTAACTTTTTTGTGATACAGAGGAATAACTGAATCCAATGTTAAGTGAAGACTTTATCTAAGTTTACCTCCCACATCAATTCTGTCTTTCAGAATGTCCAGTTCGGACATTTTCTGAGCCATACAGGAGCAAGAAATTGGAACCAGGTAAGGAAAAAATGAAGAAAAGTTACTTCACAGAAGATTTATACACGTTGTCTAAGAAAATGCCCGGCATGATGAAACCCTTCAGCAGCCCAGCTGGAGTGCTCCAGTGGCACCAGCTACTGTAACCATGTTGCTGCTCCATGCCGTTTGCTGCATCCAGGTTTTCCCCCCTCCTCTCCATCACCTGCTCAGCTTGTGAGGTCTCTGGGATAGCACACAGCAGTTCTCTACTGCCTGTTGCAGCTCTAGTGTAATGAAGATGAATTGTGAGCACGAGTCACAGTGGATAGGAAAGAAATGTCTCCATTCAGACAGCAGCTGCAGGACAGGTCCAACAAGTTATTTACTGCCCTGAATGTCAAAACTGTTGTCTTGACTGAATACACAACAGCCTTAGTCCTTCCCTTGTCTACTTGCAATAAACTGTGTTTCTTCTCTTTTACAACATGCTAAAAAAATTTGGAAGACACAGAACTCCTACGATGGAACTTCATGGAGAAATCAAGTATCCCTGAGGGTGCTGGTGCCTCCACAATGCACAGCAACAATGAGGCTGTCAGCGTGGCCCTGCAACCAAGTTAATAATTTTTGCCTCTTACCAAGGTGAATTAATATGACAGCAGCACCAAAGGGTGATCCAACAATCTAGCTGCCAGTCCTGGGCTAGAGCAGCTGGAATTAATTTAGCAATTTTTGCCCTGCAACCCATTTCAGAATCTGGAGGAAGCTGGCTGCACCCATTATAAACTCTAGTTTTCCAAAGTGTACTGGAAGTGCAGGCCAATTGCAGCATCTCATAGGAGATATTTAATATTCGCTTACCAAAGCTGAAAGACCAGGTTGGTATTAAGAATCAATGACTATGGATAAATATCCAAAGCAAAATCTGGATGCATTTGAAGACTTTCTTACTCTTTTATCTCAGCTCTTAGCATTTATTTTTGTTTTTCCACCCACAAAGTCTTTTTTATTGACTGAAATTAAATATTAATTCACTTTTCAAGCTACACTGTAGAAATCTGATCAAAGGCAAATGGTTACTATAATAAGTAGTAGTTACATTCTGTAAGTATAGAGTAATTTAGAAATTTTCTTCTAAACTACAGCACTGAACTAAACATGTCAAAAGACTCTGGGACCGACTGACATGAACACCATTACATGGACACACCCACAATAAATTTGCTAAAATAGCTTATTTTCCATTAAAAGGAGTAGAAACAAGGCAGCTGAGTCTCTTAGGCTTGTAAGCTTTTAAATCTCTGCCAGCATTATTAGATGAGAATATTATTTAATTGCTAATGGTAGGGGAGGATAAACTCTACCTGCTCTAAATCTAAAATATTTAAGACCAAATTTCCACAGAAAGAAAAGATGTTCCAGATGAAGGGGGCTGTATAGGACATGAAAGATCTGGATCCAGCTTCCCACTTCGTCACTTTCTGGGGAACCTTAAAGCAGATGCAGTGAACCTCAGGTCCACATTTGTACAACAGGGCTTCTCTGCTCTGTCAAGTGATTGTAAATCTCAGAACACTTCAATATTACAAGGAACTCGGTACTAAAACAATGACATTAGGGACAGATGAGAACATACATCTACTTGCCTGCATTTAATTTGTAAGCAAGGCTCATTAACTTTGCTCCTCACATACAACGGAATGCTCCTGCTTTCTTTAATAGATGCATTTTCACTCCAGAGGTAAGCTTGTGGCAGTAAATCTTTACTAGGGGTGATTTACACAACAAAAAAGCTGAGAATATTCTCAAGCACAATCTATACCCCTCCCTGGGGAGCCTCAGTTTTGGGTTGGTGTGGTGACATGCTTGTGTGACTGAGCACAGCACCTCCCTTTGCACGGTAATTTTTGTATGTGTACACCCAACACACACACAGAGAAGCTGTCAGTAAACAGGCGGGAACAGCTGTCCCCAGCTTAGTTTAAAATTCTGACCTACACAGTTGGAGAAAACACTGCTTTGCTTTCATAGAAGGAATACTCTCACTCACAAGTAAATTAGTCAGACCTCCTCTCTCTGGAGATGGCTGTCACTAGACTGAAGTTCCTTGCTATGAATTAAGAAATGGCAAACTGGGGAGCCTTTGTATGGCCACTACTTTGACTGAAAGGTCTGGCAGTAGAAACAAATGTTATTTGAGATATCGTGCTAAGGATTTTAAAAAAGAAAGGAGTAATAATGCCATGGCTTTTAGGAACAAAAACCCTAATATGCATTAGGATTTCAACACATGTAGATACTTGGTGATTATATTTCTCTTATTCCCTACCTTGTCCTTGGTCTTCTTTTCTGATGATCTCTTCTAGCCTTAGGTAAATTATCTGGTGACTTGGACTGCCTGGTTTTTTGGGGGTTTTTTATGCATCCTTACCATAAGAAATAAAGTCAGCTGTACAGCTGACATTAGGTTACTTATACAGGTTCCAATTTAATTATCTAAATCGCATGTGTTACTCCAGCTAAAATGCATCTTGCTCCTGATACAGATTTTCTGCCTCTGACACACAATAAGCCAGCCAGAGACTCTGCTCTGTCCCCAAAGCCACTTGTCCCTAAAACAGGCTGCAGCCCAGCTTCCCCCAAAGTGAGGCCTTGTGCAGAGCCCTCCACTTACCCAGTGCTGTTCTCTGGTGAGGCTTCATGAAGCACCAGCTGCAGTGCAGAGGCTGAGCTCTCATCATCACCAAGCCTGGTGGCCTTGAGGGTTTCTTATGATCAAAGGACAGTATGGAGATACACACTATTGTGCAGAAGAACCAGTGTGCACTTGCACAACTTGGGACTACAGATCTTGTGTGGAAGGGGAAGAAAAGACTGCTTTTGCTGTTCAGATACAACCTGGCTCTGTGCTTTATATGTTAATTTTGATCTATTATCTTACTCCCATTCTTTTAGAGTACTGTAAATCTCCTTTAACAACTGTGTTTCAAAATTGCACCCTTAAGCCTAGGATTTCTACCTTATCTATGACAACTGACCAAACAATGAATGCCAAAGTCTTTGACATCAGTGAATAAATTTATCAGCATTTTTCATCCACAGAGAAATGCACCTTCTTTTTCTCTTATGCTCTAGATCAGTGTTAAATCAGTGCACACCAGAGCCAATTGTTGGTTGCCCTTCTTCTATAAACAAGGAGATCTCACATGACTCAGGTGAACATCCCTCTGGAGGAGGTTGCATTCTATAGAAGTTTTAAAACAATGGTTATGGTGATATTAAAAAATAAGCATTAAGCAAAAATGTAAAAATGTTGTGAGATTCTTCTGTTTAGACCTAAAGAAAACAGAAAGACTTGCTTGACTTCTGATTGACTCCTTCACGCATGTATAATAGGAAAAGAAAACTAGTTTTAGATGGATGGGAAAGGAAAAGGAGAAATCCAGTTAAAAATCTCCATTCTTCGTTTGAGTTTTACTTATGTACCTCTCTGCAGGTTCAGTATAACTTCTGTGCCCAGAGGTGATGTTTGTCTATGGCACAGCACTGAAGAACTGCTCCTCCATCCATCGTCACATGGTTGGAACAAGGAACCATTGCCACGTGTGCTCCTGCAGCAAACTGATCTGCCACAGGGATCCACGATTAGCACGTGCCTTTGCGTTGCTCCTTGCAGGACCACACTTGAGTTCAGCCTAGCTCCTAAGGGATATCACTCCTTTGCAGCTGAAATACAAGGAAAGGTTCAGAGCTCTTGAAGGTTTTCTTCCCATCTTCCTTTTTAAAAACGGAGGGGGCAAAGGCATCACAGAGATTTGCAGTTGTGCCTCCTGCTCGCAGAGACCGGGGTTCTCCTGCTGTTTGCACGCTGGCTTTCAGCTTGACTTCACAAGCAGGAGACATCTGTGCCTGCACCGTGCCCTTTCCAGCTGCACCCTGCCTTTCCAGTAAAGCCCTGGGGAAGGATGCCTCCATGGAAGACTGGCAGCAGCAAAACCCTGCTGGTAACTGCGATCTCTTAACCACTTCTCTGTCACACACAGCCTCCTTCTCAGGAACATGGGCTTAGGTAAGGGTTGGGTTTTGGTTTTAAATCCAGTTAGAGAGGAAACTGATGCTGGATTTATAAATGCTGAAGTTACACTGATGTGAATGCATTATTGCTGAAATGCGTCAGACACGTCAGCAGAGAGTCAGTGCCATAATGGATATTTCTAAGATTAGGTTTTTCCTTTCAATTTCATACCCGCCAAAACTAAAAAAAATATTTTCAATTAACAACAGAAATCAGTCTGAGAGGGGACACCTGTGAGTCAGACATAGCAGCTCTCACCATGAAAGCATCTCATCATCATCAAAGGAAATTAATTTGCTTTCATAAAAGAGGAACATTTCAGAAGAGCTTATTCTTCACACAGACATTACTAACATCAGTTACACAATATTGTAATAAGACTTGTCCCACCATTCCATGTTAACAAGTACTAAGAATGCTTCCAAAAGAGAACATCTATCCCCCATGTACTCCCTCTGTAATACACTCATCAAGCAAATTATTTTTCAGTCCAAGAGCTCTCATCTCTGTCAGCTACTCTAATTAAAAGACCCTCTCTTCAACACTTATTTCATCCAAAACTACACATACAAGTACGTAGCAAATTGTGTTGATTCTTCCTAAATTCAACAGACTGAAAAAACACTGAAAAGCTAAGAGGAATTATTCACCATTTCACTATTACTGGAGCACCCACAGCATTTTGAGTAAATTTTTTCATATGTAGTTTAGAATTAAATCCATGAACACCAACCTCACCATCAGGCAGAAAAATATATCAATCTAAAATTCAGATTACAATAAATTAGTATCAGGTTCACTGAAGCATGTATTAAGATTGATCTCAGTCATCTGTCCATTCTACTTCAATTTTAAAAAAAGGCTGTAGAGTTCAGTGAAACAGGACTGGCCTCATACCTATGTACTCTTTCCATATTACGTATTTCACCTTTTGTGCTAAATGCTGGAAGCAATGGCCTAAAGAACTTTGAAGTCAGTGTTACGACTGAATTCAGGGGCACTAACAAAATTTTTCTGTGCTATCATCTCACAAAATGTAGCTGTATGCATACATACACAGAGCCCAGACCAAGATACTTTTGAAACAGTTTTTTCAAATGTCATTTAATTCCACAAAAGAATTTATATCAAAATTTTTAAAAGACAATATATGAAAATACAAAAGCTTAGTGAAAGTAATAGAAATGGAAATGAGTTCCCAGTTCTTCTCAGAATAAGCCTGTAACACATTTATCAGTCTGAAAAAGAACTGCCTTACCTACCTTATTTTAGCAATATCCACTGTTCTTCAGAAAAACCTCCCCCAAAGCCAAACACTCTGGTAGATACTTCAGTAAAACAGAATAGACAGGTCACCCAAAGATACTTCAGTAAGCAATCCAAAAGGAGGCTACAGTGCTTGGGGAAGAAACTGTGTGAATGTGAGTTTGTAAACAAAGCTTGATGTCATTTTTGTCTGTCACCAAAATCCAACTGATTGAAAGAGTACAAAAAATGGAACCATCTCAGGAGTTAGCCAAAAATACCATTCCCGAGATTACATGAAATCACAGCAAGCTTTACTGTCCCAAAGCATGTCAGCAGCAATCCCTTCCAAGGGGGCATTCTGCAAGTGGCCAGTGATACCTGAAACTGTCACTGGAACCTGGCTGTCCTTGGGATAGCTCTGGCCTGTGCCATACCTGAGCTATTTAAAGCAATGTCTAACCCTTGTGGTTGCATCAGGAGGGACCCAGTGAAAGATGACTGAAGATACCGAACCCTGGATAACAAATGTGCCCCAGTGTTCCACAACGAAACTGCTGCCTTGGAAAGGAAAACTCCCCCTTTAAGAGCTGTTTTGTGAAGAACTTTGCTCCTTTTGGACTTTCAATCACCTTACCTAGCCTCTGAAATAGAGACTAGGACTAGGACAGAATAGCTTAGAAAATCTTGGAAGGTTTTTTTATTAGTTTGGTGAAGCTCTAGTTTTTAGGCAGCAGCTTAGGGGAACACAACATCATTTCCCAAAAGCAGCAGGCATAAAAGATTTTCAGTGAGGAATGAACTTGAGCCTCAGAGATCAGTTAACACCAAACTCAGGAGTTCACCCTGCCATTCAGATAAAAATTTCCTCAGACTTCAGGTTTGCATCCCATGGCTCCTGTCTTCCCCTGCATTTTAGAAGAAATCCTGTATGAATATTTATTACAAGTAGCTACACAATGATTTGAAAATTCAGTGAATATAATTCAGGCAGTTTGTAGGCACTTACATACTGAAAGAAAACCACTGCTCTGATTGCTTCAGCCATCTCACACATCTTCTGAATGTGCAATACTGTGAGCATTTTTTTTTTTTTTTAAAGGCTCAGCTGTCAATATTGTATATACTTACACATAGTATATGCATAGGATAAGCTCCCACAAACCCAAACACTCATTTTGGAAATAAAGGCTAGTTGGTAATATTCAGACTTAAGGGTTACAGTGCCAAAGTAAGCATGCTTTTCAAAGACAACTTGCCTCCTCCCACTGCTGCTCCAAAACACTAGAAGAGCTGTCTCAGGTATGGTATGTGGAGTACAAGTATTGACTCACTCATAATGCCATAACACTCATGTGGAAAGGATACTGCATGCTTATAGATGACTTAAAATGTAGAACTGTTTTCTGAGTCCCACCCAGTGCAAATCTAATGCACTTATCCCACCTGAAACCCTGGCCCTATTGCATGCTTCCCCGAAAAGAGAACAACCAAGGCATGTTAAGGGCAGGCTGTGGCAGCTTCATATAAAGACTGTGCTGGGATACTGTTTGAATCTCAAAGTCACTTTGAAACAGCTGTGCCACTAGCTTGTTTTCAATATTTCCCCAAAGGACCTGCGGTTTAGTACGATGCGTCAAATATTCACATATCTTCATCAAATAGAAAACTCACGAGTCTGCCATATGTCATGATAAATACCATGTTTTTTTCCTGAAATAAATAACATGCAACAGTTTGTTTGGCTTCCCAGTCACTTGGGAGCAATTCTTTGTTCTTTTACATTGTGCAACAAAATCAGAGACCCAAACAAAGGCCAGTTTGCAGGGGAACATATAGATTTGTTTTGCCTCTCAGCTCTAAAAGCCAGACAGAGCCTGTTTATCCAGACAATAAGATGCAGCCCTTTGCATCCCATAGATTTGGTCTGGATAATGTTTCATCATTTAATTTACTAGTGCATCTCTCTGACATCTGATTCCTTCCAAATATCTTACATGAGAGAAAACAATACACTGGCAGCTGCTTATAAAAACATGGAACGGAAATGCAACATTTTTAGGACATATGATCTGCCTCTGGGTGAAGGGAAGGGCACAACAGCCTGGTCTGTCCATTCAAGCATTACACAGCTTAAGTGACATGTCACAGCTGAAAATCCAGCTCGTGAGATGCCTCTGATTTTGCAGGGGGCATGCTGTAATGCCCAAAACATCACCCTCCTAACCAGAAATACTGCAGTACATATTTTAAAAGATATATGCCAGTGATGCTACTCTATACTCAATAGATGGCAACAGCATAAAAAAAGGATATGATCAGTGGTAAAAGAAGCTGTTGTTGAAGAGTAAAATTGCTGTCACGAATTAAGGACACAAAGTGCTGGGCAAAATTGGAATAATGCTTTCTATTCATTATGGCAAAGGATAGCTGTTCTCATGCAGATTGTACCTGCTGGTAAATCACTGTAATATCATATATTCCAAATCCTAGTAGGTTTCTCTGTGCAAGAGTGAGGAGGGAGGAGACTCCGACACAAGAGCTACTGTGTGATTCTGTGAATGGTGTCACAAGTGCAGGCACATTCTATTCATTACTTTAAAACTTTGTTTTGCAAAACGTTACCAATTAGATCTTGTTACCAAATATGAAACATGGATTTCTCCAATTTTTAAAATGATTATTATTGCCTTTTCCCCCCTTTAACCAGACTCATCACGAATCCCCTTTGATTTTCCTTAATGTAACCATAAAACCAGAGTCAGTGAAGCCCCTTATCACAGCTACAGAAGTAAAGTTCTTGCCCCTCTGTTCATACATGGAATAGGGATATTCCCTAGTGACAGTGCTTGATGCCAGTGATGGACTGCCTGAATATGAGTCACTGCAGCTTTGCCCTTGGCACTGCTTTCACAACTTCTGCATCTGTTTTACTGAGAATTAAGTGCCAATAATAAGCAGATCGGTTCAAAGGACATTCTACTGATTCCAACAGTAGTTTTTAGTAAGGTTTTTTAATAAGTTTGCACACCACTGATAAAATCTCAGGGCTGGAGGGAACCCGTATGTAACTGAGGTCCTAAACACCTCCAGAGAAGACAGATCAGATGGTAGCTGTATTTCCATGACACTTAAACTGACCAAAATTGCTGAATCATGGGTTACATGATACTTCATATAAGAAGTATAAAGAAGGTAAATAATCTTTTAATGACCAGCTCAGCAGTGAGCATACATAAGTTCTTCAAACAAAATCAATTAACTACTGCCAGTCTTCTTTGTTCCTTGATATAATAGCTATTGAAAAAGCAATAAATTCACTTATCTTTCAAGACATTAAAACACTTGAGTTATTAAATATGAATGACTAGGATCCAATATAATCTCCTTCTCTTACAGTCACATTGACTGACTTTATCATTTGGCACAAGAAATAACTTCACCTTAAAAGCACAGAATGGTAATGAGTGTCCTCAGCAGCAACAATTGTGAGATGAAGATACTTATTTATTACCAGTGACCATTCTCTGTGCTTTACCATAACTTATTTTCAGCAGACAAATTTCTATAATGTATTGGGAGTGACAATGTAAATGATATTATTCCTGGTAATCCATTTGGAAAAAGCTTTGTGACAAGATCGCCCCCAAAAATAAATTGAAACCAGAGGTCAAACGGAAGCTCAAGCCACATATCAGCTAGAAAAGAGCGCTTATCTCCAATGAATATCACGCCCTGAGGTATAGGATATATAATACAAAAACTTGTGGGAATTAAACTAACACAAAAGCTGTTCCTCACACTTTAAAAAAGATACAGTGTTAATTCTGTATCATCTTCATCCTTGGTCTACAATTAGATGGCAAAGCACATGAGGTATAAGCTTTGTGTGGAGAAATAGTCACAAAATCAGGATGACACAGAACGTGTAAACCTAAAATAAGAAGAGGACATTGTCAAGAAAAGCGTTTTGTTCGTATAACATGAAGGATGCGAACATAACCAAATGTATTTCTTTCACATGAACACTTTAAGATCTTCATGCAAACATTCAGCTGCTGACAGACAGTTTGCTGATGTGTGATAGCTCTTCTTCACAACATGCCAATCAGCTAAGTTTTGCTAAAGTCCTTTGAGCGTATACGGTTACCTTCAACCCAAAAGGAACAAGTAGCATACCATTAATTAGGGTTCACCACTGAATGAACAGTGACAGGCCAGGAGATAATTTATAAGGACTTGCAAAGGAATAATGAAATGTCCTATATGGTACTCTGTTCTGTTCTGGTCATGTGTAATGACTCTGCTTACTTCCACACACCCTAAGACCACTCTTAAACTGCTCTACACAGTTTAAGGCATGAGAGTCAGCATTAATTATACGTAAGACAGACTTGTGGAAAATAAGAATCAGATCCTTCATGTAAAATAGGTGTGCCCTCTCTTGGCAAGTCATTGTGGCAAGCCTAGCCATAATACACTTGTAGCTAAATAAATACCAGTGGTCTAAAGCTCCTCTTTTGTGCTCCTGCTTTTTTTCCCCACAAAGGAGTTTTTTCACATAAGAGATTAGTTACTCAATACAGCACACAAAGTCCTCACAATTTCCAGTTAGGCTTGGGATAATTATACCTTCTCTAATCCACAATCCACTAGTTAGCTGATAAATTAGTGTGCTTTTTACAAAGAAGTAATAGTCATGTTACAGTTTGTAATGCAAACCAAAAAAAAAAAGCCCTGAAAACCAACCCCAAGAAAAACAGAAATCACCAAAATAAAATAAGGACAAATCAGCCATGCATTGAAACAAACAGAATTAACAAAGAACACTTTCAACCCTATCAGGTTTCACTTTAAATAAAGCAAACCCCATACTGCAGAAACACAAAGGCCAATATTTTACCCTTCTGTGTATGAACATCAACAGGGGTTATGAAAAAATTTAAGGACAGAATGTGACTGACTAGTAATTTTTTATATTACTTTGTACTACCTTTTATACTTGATCAGTTAGTAGTCACACTGAGCTTGAAGCAAATATTCATGTGAGAAAGAATGACTTGCACAATAAAGAACTGTAGAATCAATCACAATCAATTACATTCTAGTTGTATTCAAAGGGACAACATGGAATATGAAATACCAATTGGAAAATCTGAGTGCCATTTGTTGATAATGTTACTGTAAAGTAATTAAAATACTCTTGTAGATGAAAGGTCATTAAATCACTATCAGATATCTTTAGGATCTTTGTTACTCCTGGATATTCCAGTTATTTCTTATTTCAGTCACTCTATATTTATAGTAAAACATCTTCACTAGAAACATTCCATATTTATTTAGGGTTTAGCCCAAATGAGTTCCACCAGGATTAAAAAACTGGGAGAAAAGGATCAGGCTTTTGGACCCAATAAACAAGAGTGAAAGGAAGAGCTCGTGCATTAACATTACATGTATGGGTTCATTTGATTCATGGTCATTCCAAAGTAAGGCTCCTTTGATTCTGAGTGCAGTGCATAGAACAATATAACTTCGACATAGTTAATAGGCGTCAGCTCAGCTAGGTGCTCTCTTCACATGCCAGTTCAACAGGGTGCTGAACCATAAACACGTAATCCAGCTGCACAAAGTTCACATCTACTGAAGTCAATGCTCATTCTGGTATCTGCTGAGGACTTTTATACTACTGACAGGTTGGTCAGAGCTGCTGCTACACTAAGGAGGCTGTTATAGGTCCAGCAACTGCACATAAAAGACTAAATGAAGGCTGGCAGTATAAGTAAAATAACTTCTTTTTTTAAAGACAGTTTTCACAAACTACTGGTTACCCAGTAAGTATAAATGAATACCTGGTCTAAAAACTCAGATGTTACTCTGGACCAGAGAATACCAGACTCATGCAAAACTCTGTGGTTTGGGGACCAGGCTTTAGGACTTCTCTGGGATGTAGAATATGCAAAATTCTTGTCCTTCATAAATCCCAGCACATTCTTCTCATTCATAGCACTGTACATGTCTGAAATGGCTGGACTTCTGGACGTATTTATCGTAATCCCACTTAAAAAGCTTATGAATGAGAACACTGGAAAATGAAGGTAAATCCTGTTTTCCTCAGCTGAAACGTCTACTGAATTCACAAAGATCTTTCCTGGGGTGAGGACTAAGCAAGAACTGCTGTGCCTCTAATATGGTAATTGGTGACTGAGGTGCACATCTGTATTTACTGAAATTTAAAAAACTCACATAGTAAAGTGTGCCTGTACTGTGCAACAATACTTGACCTATAATATTCCTTTTTTTACTAGCTAAACAAAATCTCTTGCCACACATTCTTCTTGCTTTCTCCTATTTACTGTTACAGATCCTGTAAAATACCTGCTGCTCATTCACTGTCACCTTGCTCTGTTTCACCTTGCTCTGTTTCACCTTGCTGTAAGTGAAGTCAATAGAAAAACTTTACTGACCTCAAAAGGTGCAGGATTTGTCCTGAGATGCCTAATCCAAAGCAGGACTCCCTCTTAATTCAGTAAGCTTTGGATCAGACCTAGAAGGGATCTTAGCAGAATCAAGAAGTGGCAAGACACAGTCACATATCAAAATCACATCCGAGTGTTTATCTCACATTTCTAATCTTTGATGTGAGAGGGATTAAAAAGCAAGCTGCTCCTGTCAATTGCTTGGATGCTACACAGGATCTGAATGACTGAACAAGCATTTGGAGGATAGCTTTGCACATTCATAGGGTTTCATTTCTTCAAAAGGGAGCTAATATTTGAATTAGAGGCTTATGGTAGTATTTCCTCACTTGGTTCCCAACTGGCCACTGTCAAAATCCCACCATCCTTTCTACTCCTACAGAGGAAAGAAGATGGTTGTGTCTCTTGTCTCAGGACAAACTAGCAACTTATTTGACCAAACACAAAATAAAAAATCTAAAAGAGGTGTTATCTAAACGCTTCAGATAAAACCTTGCCACAGATCTTAATGCAGTCTGTTTCAAAGTGCATCCAACTGATACCACCATGTCTTGTTTTATGTTACCCAAGTTCAAATGTGTTTTTTCTCTCCTTCATGTCATTCAGCCAACTTTCTGTAGCTGTCTGAGTTGCCATGGGCATATCTGACTATAATTTGGCTCATATATGTATTTACAGACTGAAGGTGACAAGAAAGAGAAACTGAGTGCATGTATTATGGTGACTTCTAGCTACCAGAACCACAGAAACCACATCAAATGGCACTAACTTAGACAAAAGGCAATTGAAATAATGAAAACCATTACAACATGTATACAAGTGCAATGTGAAACTCCCTGTAGCAAGAAGGAATAGATCTGTAACATTGAATCAAATTAGGGGATGAGGGAAAAAGGAAATAAAAAGGTAAAAAGTAATTATTTAGACATCTTGGGAAATTAAAGAAACAACCACTTTCATCTGCAAAACCTGAGGAGAAATCTGTTTGGAGTGGCCAAAGGGGTATTTTCTTAAAAGCTCAGAGTCAGCCTAACTCCTTTTAAGCAAATTCATGATGGGGCACTGTTAAGTCATAAGAACAGTTTGGTGAATGGCAAGCACTCACACAAGTTTAACTATCCTATATTTCTGCATTTATTCAGCACGCAAATGAATGAAAGCAAGTCACAGGCAAAGAATCTAAAAATCAGTACATTGCTTTTGTTTTATTCATCTGCTTCATCTTAGTGTGTTGACTCCTACCTAGTCTTAGGAAAACACTCATTAAGCATATGTCTCAAGCCCTAGAGAGGCAACTGCCTTCGTTTCTGTACATATATATATATATACATAAAGGAGAAAATATTTCACAAACAAATCTGCCCGCTGGATGTTTCTGAGGCAGTGTCCGCAACCAGGTGATCTCCCAGGTCACGTGAAGTGTGTTTCAGCTCTGTGGCTCACATAGGAGATCCTCCTCCCCATATCCCTCAGGAGAGGTCTGTTATGGAACACAGGAACACACTGGTGATGTTTCAAGGCATGCAGGACTGAGAAGCTGATCCCTGAGTCCTGCAGCCAGTGCAGCAGCTGTGTCACAGAAGGGCTGGCGAGGGCTGATGGATGTTAGCTTGCACCAGGGGATCACGGTGTGTAACACGGCCTCCCTGAACCCTTTTTGGCAAAACTTATGCCCATCTGCTTCCCCTCTGCTCTTTCTCCTGGAGAGGAACATATGGCCCAGAATACGTATCTTGGAAGCAGAAAATGTATTCATGCAGTTTTCTAAAATATTCTGAATACTTTCATTTTTCTCCTATAAGCTTTTATTCCAGTTGGAAACCTTAAAATCTGGCACTTTTTTTTTTTTAAAGTAACATCCTTGCTTAAAAAGTTGGGTATCTCACAATGAAAAATTTAAAAAATTGTGTATTGTACCTCAATAGTAAGAGTTGCTATTGCAAGAAAAATCTTTGCTAGAATTCTCTTTTTTTTTGTCCATTGCACCATCATATCTTAATACTTACCTTAGTCCAAGAGCATTGCATCCAATAACAAACAGCAACAGAAGGAAATAAAGCCACAGTTAAGCTGAACATGAACACCTAAACATCAGACACTTTCATTTTCAGTCATTCAAACTGGAGATGAGCTTCCAAAATTTACCTCACATTAATTAGTGCCTCACATCACAAACAGAACAACTAAATTCCTCAAGATGCAAGAAAATCTTTATTTTAAATAGCAGTACCAACATCTGTGCATGCAGTCCCACTTCCACAACAAGGGTAAACTTTCCCATTGTATCAGTGAGACTTCAGCCAACTTGCCTGTTTGAAGACAGCAGAACTGGAACCAGGATTCATCTGAATTTGTTCTCATTTCTGACTGAATATATATAAACTTTACACATATATATTTGTGTGTGTGTGTGTCTATAAGTGCATAGAATATATACTTGTTTATATACATATACCTGTATACACATAAATATGCATACATATAAATATATACATGTATATATTTGCATTAATATTTAGTATTTTTATACAAAACACTCTAATCCTTGGTTGCAAAAATGTAGCATAAGAGAAAACATGCTATAGTAAAACCGTGCCAGACCAGCTGTTGACTCTGATAGCCTATCCAGCACAACCTACCAAACACTGACATACCACCTATGCAGTGCATGTAACAGGCCAAGCAATACTGAAGTGGGTGTTTCTCATAACCAGGTGCTTTCTAACAAACAAGTAGATCTGGCTGTATTTTCATTGAATTGTTTAATATGGAGTCCATTAAGAATTACACAGATGCTTCTGATCACATACAGCAAAAGCAAAGTACAACAGTTGCCTAAAAACGACTGAACTCAACAGGGTTCCTTCTGCTGATTTCAGTGGCATTTAGGACAGATTTGGGTGTTTTCACTTAATGATATGTAGGTTTTTAGATTCTTCTTTTCTCTAAATACTTTAGTGGAAGTTGTTGATTCCTGCAAGCCAGATGCATGGGTCATGAAACCATTTGCTACTGTCTTTGTATTAAGCCTATTGTTTATCCTACCTTTGCTGCAACAGATGAGTTGGGTTTCTCCAGCAAGTCCCAAAGCTTCTTCCTTTTCTCTGGGCAGCAGGTGTTATCAAACTCTTCCCCTTCTCTCTCTCGCATTGTCTCTGCCTCTCTCCTCAGTTCCTCATTCATTTGCTCTTTCTTTTGATGGTATCTTGCCTGGCAGCAAGATTCTAAATATATTTCATCAATCCCCCAGTAATCAAGCTCCTGGCCAAAAGAGAGAGCACACATTTCTTCCATCATATGTAGTTTCCCTGTCCTGTAGAAATTCAAAATGGAAGTAAAAGCACCAGGGTGTCGATCAAAAAAATACTCATTTTCATTTAGATTATAGTCATCACATACTTCTAGCAGAGATTCATGGGTATTGCAGTCTCTGAGCTTTCCTAATCGTGTCCTTGGAAGTCTGTCCAAAGTCCTCCACAGCACTTCATGGTTGAGTCCACCAACATTTATTTTAACTCTCCGCGAGCAGGCTTTGCTCCTAATGATCTCCACTGGTTCCGGAGGGAGAGAAAGGGTGGACCTTGAAGACTTTTTGGTGATCCCTGGTGGAGCCTTCTCAGCCATTCTGAAAAAGATGAAGTTCTAACACCAGAGTCTGTACGAAAATGAGCTTGGAGACTATGAATATTTGGGCAGAGTCCTCTTCAGACAGACAGCTCCATTCCTGAAGCTAAAAAAGAAAAAAAATTAGAATATTGCCATGTACAACGCATCCCCCAATCTCTCTCTCTCTCTCTCTCCCTCCCTCTCTCTCTCCATACTTTCACATGCAGATGAAAATTTAATTATTGCAATTTGCCCTCTTTATAGTGATACTCTTTGTGGTAATACCCAGAACCACTGGAACAACTGGAACAGCTAAGAGCACTATGTTTAAGCAAAGGAAAAACTCACTGGAATTTCTGTATTTGTGAAAGTCAGCTGTGGCAATCTGTACAATGGACTTGGGTTTGTTTTTCTTTTTTTAAGAATCAGTTTCTGATGCAACTCTGTTAGCTTAATCTGATTACTTACCATTTAATGTGTGAGGTGTGCAAATGCAAAGGTTGTAGGGATATCTATAAGTAAAGACAGAGGCTAGTCTCTCTTTTATTGAAAAATTCAAATTTGGGAGATACTGAAACAGAATAAAACAATCACAGCATATCAAAATCTCCAAACCAAACTTCTTCCCTCTTTGTCCCAACTTAAGTCTTAGTTTGCTGTATTATTTAATGGATAAATGTTATTCAACAAACAATTCATCTACCATCCTGAGAAGCTGTGTTTTTTTAGCACCAGACAGCATTTATTTCTTAACAAAGGAGTCAAAAGAATCCTAACTCTTTTGTGCCCAACTGAGCAGTACTACACGTTGTATAGGCAAGGGCTGTGCATACTGCTCTCTGGATCCTCTGAAAGGCTCTTCTCTGCCCCACTGTTCACCCGTTAAATTGCTGCAGACATGACTGCATGACAGCAATCAGCAACCTCAGTTTCAACAATCCTCACTCACTGTGCCTAGTGCTTCAGTGAACTCTGAAGTGCAGCTGTTTGTCACCAAATTTGGAATACCGGAAGGAAACCCACCCACCAGCTCTACTGCTGTCAACTGTCAGACACAGCCTTACTTAAATATTAACCTAGCAATAGTATCGTGGCCCAAAGAATGCTTAGACAAGAATTGGAAAGTCCTCCTTAGTAATTTCCCAGAGCTGACATTTCCTCCTCCTGTTCTCTGCAAATCAACAATGCAGCAATCTGGGGGTTTTTTGTTTGCTTGGTTTGTTTTGCTCGAAGTAAAATAAGTCCAGCATATAAAAGAATTTGATGTGTACAAGAATTTGATCCTCTTTCAAGAGTAAGCATGAAAGTTGTGCTGGGAGGGATTGTTACCTATAAATACATCAAGAGTGAATACCTGGGAGGGGTTTGAACTATTTGTACCAAAGTACCAGCTGGCACAAGAACAAATGGGTACAAACTCATCATGAGAAAAGGCAGAAATTTGAAAGAGAATTAGAAGGTCAGATAGACCAGATCCTCAGCAGAGCAGTGAGGATCTAGAATAATCCTTTACTAGAAGTATCAGGAAAAACAAAGAATTATTCCAGTGTGTCTTGTGACATGCCCATGGCAGTATTGACTATGTTGCTATTACAAAATCAAAATTGCTAGACTTCATTATATCTAAACTTTAAAAGTTTCTCTGCCAACAGATAAAACAAGACTCAGCCAATTACAATTCAGGTATAACAGACTATTATGTCCAAAGACATCAGAAAAGAGGAAAATTACTTATAAGAGTAATATTTATATCTAAAGATATTTGTTTGTTTGTTTGTTTGTTTGTTTTTTGGGTTTTGTTTTGTGCATAAGCTAAATGATGGCAACAGCCCAGAACACTACCATTTTAGTTACCAATTTCACTGTTAAGCTGAACCTACTTCAAAATCACAAGGGCCAAAATATTGTGCATCTTCCCATCCTGCCTCCAGCACTTCATTGTGAAGATTCCTCCTTATTTCCCAATGCAACCCAAAGCACTTCTGTGCCTAATTACATAAGTGTTTAAGACTGTAACATTTACCTTCATTCATGAAAAAGATAATCTGATAGCTTCACTTGCAAAGATAAATGACCTATCAAAATCAAAGCCCTGCCATCAGTAGGTTTACACAATATATATCCCTTTCTTTCATGTTGTTTTGTGTTTTGCTTTTTTTCTCTTGGTCTTAGGCTAAATTTTTTATCTGGTTTTACCCTCCTCCTCATTGCCTTATATGAAAGGGGATGATGGTGAGATTTCTGAGAAACTGGGGACTCTAGTCTTTGCAAGATGTCCCTATTTAAGCATCTCCTAGAGATCTGTGATATATTTATCAGTCTTCTGACATACAGACAACTACACAAAGAGTAAACAGTTATGAGAGGATATTTCTCTACAGAGGAAATATTTGCAAATTTTATTTTTAAAAAAATTCTTTTAGACCTTAATGAACAAGTATGTTTCTCCTTTAAAGGTTGTCTTACATAAGAAAACACAAGAATTTAAGAAATTCATAAAGAGGTTCTGTCATCCGTCATGAAATCAGTCAAGTCTTCAGGCATTTTCTAGAGAAGTTCATTACTTTACTCATGATGGTATCTCAGAGATTCCTTTTTCTTTTTTTAAATGAAAATGTGTGCCCTAATATTAGCAATATCAAGTAAAACACAGTAGAAATTAAGCAGCTCATCTGATTAATCTTAAATGAACCACATCCTTGTTTATTTTTTGGATAGCAGAAACTAAAGACATGCAAGACTACACATTGTTTTAGCTTTTCTGCAGTGTAGTTACCACACATATTTGTTAAACAATGCAAAAATTCTAGTGTCACCATGACTGTTGTAAAGCTGATAAATCATTTTCTGGTTTATCAGTATAATTATTGGTTGCATCTTCCTACTTGAGGAAATGTGGCTTTTCTAAAAAGCTTTAAAAAATCCTGGTGGCCACACTGAAGTCACCAGTGAAACACTATTAAATTTAGTGTTGAGAACATACTATGTGTATATGTACGTATGTACCAAGGGGTGAACCACCATTTGCAACATGCAGCACTCTGAAAAGATCACATAAAAAGCATTTTCCCAAAAGAAGAATCTTGAACCATGAGGGTGATTTTTGCCTTTTTTTACAGAGCTCTTCTCATTGAAATATACACAAGAAGGAGAATGTATAACTTAAAAAGAAATAAATTAATTCTTTTAGTTTGCTTCCTAAGTGCTTGTCTTCCCACCCTCTTTTCTTCTTCATTACCTTCTTTTGTTCCCTGATGATAATTTTTTGAAAAATTTGTTCCTGTGCAGGTTTTCCTCAAACCTTGGCTAAAAAGCTTGGTTTTAACTGTGCCTTTAACAAAAACATAATCAATAGCCTCAGCTTTCAGAATCACAGAGTCCCTTTACCATCTTCATAGTTCTCCTTTGGGCACTCTCCAATAGCTTCACATTATTATACTGTGGCACCGAAAGCCGCCCTCAGCACTTGAGGTGAGGCTGCCCCAGGGCAGAGCAGGCAGGACAATCCCCTCCCTTGCCCGGCTGGTGATGCTGTGCCTGATGCACCCCAGGACACACTTGGCCCTCCTGGCTGCCTCATACTCACTGCTGACTCATACTCAGTTTGCCAACAACCAGGACCCCCAGGTCCCTTTTTGTGGCACTGCCTTCCACCACCTCAACCCCAGTCTGCACATCCAGCCAGAGTTGTCCCATTCCAGATGGAGAATCTGGGCACTGGTCCTTGTTACACTTCATATGGTTGGTGATTGCCCAGCCCTGTGATTTGTCAAGGTCTTTCTGCATGGCCTCCCTGCCCTCAAGGGAGTCAACAGCTCCTCCCAGTTTCATATCACCTGCCAACTTTCTCAGTATCCCTTCCAGTCCTGCGCCCAATTAATTTATGAAGATGTTGAAGAGGACTGGGCCAAGGATGGAGCCCTTCAGAATCCCACAAGTGATAGGCCACCAGCCTGATGTCATTCACTGTAACCCTTTGTGCCTGACCCATGAGCCAGGCACTCACCCATCCCACGATGTGTTTATCCAGCTGTGGGCTGGACATTTTGTCCAGAAGGATTCTGTGAGAGACGGTACCAAAAGCCTTACTGAAATCTAAAAAGGTTACATGCACTGGCTTCCCCTGATCAACTAGGTGGGTTACCTTGTCACAAAAGGAAATCATCTGTATGTTACTATATAACATTTCTAACTGGAAAATCCACATTATCAATTTAATACAAAATCACCAGATATTTCATTATAACAAAATGATACAATCGAGGTTACCTTTACAATTCATTAAGTTACCTTTCTGGATTTTAGCTACTGCAACTAACTCAGAAGATTTTTTTTTCCTGAGAAGGCTTAAAATACTTTTCAGCTTAGCTTATTGCCTTAACCTTTAGGCTGTATGCAATGCCACCATGCACCTTGTCCACCACGGGCTAGTGAGAACTCTAACTACCCCTTGGGAGGTAGGCAAAGCCAGCCTGGTGCTCACCAGTACTCTTAGCAATTGGTAGAGAAAAACACAAGTTCTACCCCCATATATAAGAGCAAATCTAGATAAACCCTACATTCTTCCCGTGAAATAATAAAATTACTTTGTAGCAAAATACCTGTGGTATTACATAAAACTCTTCAATTCAAAGCCAATTCTTTGCATTAAATAAAAGTGAAAACTTCAAAGACTGCCACTCAAAAAGCTAGGGAAGGCCAGAAGGAAGGTTAAGTGCCCTCCCCCTCAACACAGGCATGCAGCTGTTAATGGTGTGATTCCCCCCCTCAATCCCTTCTTCTTTACATGAACAGGCAATTATTTACCATGTCTTTTCATCTTTCTCATTCAGCATTTGGCCTCTGATGTTATTCAGCATTTTGTGCTGCAAGGCCTAAATTACACGCAAAGTGCTGGATTTCCCTCAGGGAGCTCTCCCTATCCTACCCAAGTGCTTCCAGGGTATCCCCTTCAGTAGGAGGCCATTATTACCGCTGCTTTATAATGGAGAAATGAAGGTCATAGACGCCTGAGGTATCCAACAATTTTGGCTGCTCAGATTGAGATATCTGCTTTTTACAGAGTCCTCAGCATTTTCAGCACTTTTAATGGGCATGCCTACGTGAGCAGATTAAACTCTCAGGCTGAGGAACCCAGTTGTCTGTGCTGTCACGTTGCCGGAGCATCGCCTGCCACGGCACAGTTAGGACTCTCCCAAGTCGTTTGCAAGGATGGCTGGAGAGTCCACATGCTTCAAGGTCTGCCCCTAAGAAGTGGTTTGTTTCCAGCCACCTGCTTTGGAGTCCAGGAGAGTGTAACTGCATACAGGGAGGTCGCCGTGCCAGCTGGCCTGAGCAACGCCAGTCCCTTCTATGTGCAAGACCTCTCTTCCAAAAGGATTCACATCCAAGCCACTCTTGCATGCCTTAGTCATAAACATCTCTCCCAATCTTTGCCATACAAATTTCACCAAAGAAGATGGGGAAGTTTCAGTACATAAACACACTTTACAGCATTTAAAGCAGTGAAAAAAAAAGTACATGGTACCTAAGTAGAGGCTGTATCATAAGGACCCCAGGAAAAGGCAACAATTTTGCTTTCTTCTGACTTTTAATAGACAAACTTCAACTTTTTTTGTCAGAAGATATCTATTTGTCAAAATTTGTCAAGTTGTTTTCAAGAAAAATTTGTATTAATTAATTTCCTTGCTTTGAAAACAAATAGAGGAGTTTTTCACAGTTTACTGAAAGTGTCTTGAATGTTTTTTAAAAAAGTCTGGTTCTAAATGTACTGATGTTTAATTACTTTTTTAAAAGTTCGAGAAAGCTCTGGATTAAAAAAGGAGAGATTGTGAAATTATTAAACATTAAACAGATTATTAAATAGTGATCCCATTCAAAGTATTTTTCTTTTCAGGTCTGGAGAATCTAAGATCAATGTGCTGGTTTTCTTCACATGCAAAAATGCTCACTGAAATCAAGAAAAATCTGGGGAGACAATTGTTGCATTTACTAGTTTGGCTGTTAAAACTGACTTACCAGAGCGTCAGGCCGTATATAATGCAGATATGTAACACTTTAAGGAAAAACTAGCTTTAGGTTTTGTAAGTGTAATGTCAGGGGAAATTCAGAACGAACATTAGGAAAACGTTATTCACCCAGAGGATGGCTGAGCACTAGAACAGACTCTCCAGGGAAGTGGTCATGACACCAAGCCTTTCAGAGGTCAAGGAGTGTCTGGTCAATGTTTTTAGTCATATGGTTTAGTTTTTAGTTTTAGGTAACCCTGCGAGGAGCATGGAGTTGAATTTGAAGATCCTTATTGTCCCTTCTGTCTGGAGAACTGGAGATACTCTGTGATTTTAAAGAGCCCTGGAAAGCCTGCGCCCACTTCAACATCTGACTCCTACAGCCTACCACCTGGGATCCAGCAAGTGAGCCAAGAAAAGATGAAGCAACTTAGTTGTGACAAACCAACACATTTTTACTCAGCACACAGATTTTTGCCAGCTTATTTGATTGTATGACTCTTTTCTTTCAGCATGTGCTTTGCTATAATCTCTCTGCTGCCGTAGAGAGCTCTCTGAGCATTAGCTCTCAAATGTCTCCTCTTTGTTCCAAAATATGAAAACCTGCAGTTTCTTAATGGTGTGCTGTGGGATCTTTTACTAGAAGTTTCCCTTAATTTCAGTTTTTAAAAAGATGGCTGAGGTGCTAGCTAAAACTCTGCATAAAAGCATCCCTCTCAAATGAGTTGTTCGTTATTTCCATTTCCCACCTTTACAGAAGTCACATCTCATATAGTTAAGGATTGGCAAGCTAAATTCAGGAGGTGTCAGGAAACATGTCAAAGTATTCCTGAGCATCCTTTGTATGTCTCAGATTCATATCTGAGAATACATTCATGCATGCACAGGAGAGAAGTAGCTGAGCTTTGATTATTCAAACTACTGATGCCAGCTCTCGGCTTGAGTCCTCAGAGGGTTCAGTGGGTGAAACCACTTGAAGCAACGTGGTCTGAGGGGGAAAAGATGGAGCCTTAGCCTGTCTTCCCTGTAAGACAGCTTCTCTGTGAGCAATGGTTGGCTCTTGCCAGACTACAGCCATGGTCAGAGCCATTACTGGAGAGCTGAGTCTTTCCATGAACTAATACCAAATCCCACCTGTTGCCTTGAGAGCTCTGCTAACAGCTAGAGACGGGTTGCTTTATGAGAAGTAAGATCTTCCAAATCTTTGAGAGCAAATCCTGCAAAATCAGCTCTTGGGGCTGTTGGCTAACTGGTCTGAAATGATGATTATTTCTATTTCATAAAAGACCTCACAGATTATTTATTTCTGGTATGTGAAAATTTAAAATTTGGCTACACAAAGTCTTGTGGATCTGCAGGAAACACTCAAAAAAGATGAGGCCTTTTATAGACGAACTTTTCAGATCAACTAAATCAGTCTGTCTGCTAACTCGCTGTTCTCACCATCTTGAGCACAGAAGTGTCTTTTAGATGGATGAGCTGAACTTCACTAAGGAGCAGCAGACTCTGAGACTCTATATATTTCCTAAGAGCCTTGGATAAGAAAACCCAGACAGAAATAGGTAAGGTGACAGAAGACAGAAAAAGAGGGAAAGTATAACTGATAAAACGTTTTTAAAGTCTTGCAGTCACACAAGCTTGGCAGTTTTGGCTTATCTGAGTTTTCTAACTACCCCAATAGCACTTGTAATCACTTACTGAAGCTCCTACACAAGGTAAAGCCACGTGGGTGGGCTCTAGACACACTACAGGTGACGCAGACTGCTTTACTAAAAGCTGAACGCTCTTGAGAGCATTCAGGGTAACTTTACTTCAAGACTCATGGAATTTAGGACTCAAGTGGTCTTTTTGAGAAGTACCTCTTCACAAGTCTGGATCTGAGCACTGGGATTGTATCACCCCCTCAGCCTGCACTGAGGTCTCAAGAGAGTACTGAACACGGCTTTGTAGCCCATCCAGTGCTGAACCAAGATCCCCACCAGACTTTATTCCAGCTCAGCTCCGGTTCTCTGTCTTTCGTTACTAGCAGCTCTGCTGTTGGTGCTTGTGACAAGTGTGGCTATATGATCCTTAAAAAAAATCCTGATGCGTTCCTGCTCAGTTTAAAAAAACCTTTCCATTTCCATTGCAGGTTGAAACATCTCTTGTTTAGGAAGTAATTGTTGATCATGTCTGCACTTTACTATTCATGTTTACAATTGGTTGCTAAGGGCTGTTATTGCTTTTGCCAAAGATATTGTCTTTCACTTCTTATTTAGCCTCCCCTGGAAACTTCTGAGGAGATGAGCTGTCATAGAGAAGTACAAGGCCGAATAGCAGATCATTTTCTTTAATGTCAAACAATGAGATATTACAGAAATGTGATTATGCAAGGTCCTCATGTCAGGTCTAAACCAGACTACATATTTATATCCCAGCTAGCACTCTGGATCCACAAGTTGGATTGGTGCTTCCAAGAATTCTTTGAGAGTCTACAGATGTTACGTATACATATACTAATAATAGTAAGTATATTAATATTAATAAATTAGAGCTTTGAATTGCAATTTATTTGTCCACTACTTCATAATCTCCTAATTGCATTGCAGTGCATTAAGATGATGGAGGAGATTATTAACACATCATTTTTTTCTATGAGGAGGCACTAGTGTAACCAGTTGTTCTAAAGCAATTAGTTTTAGGGTTATTTTAAATATGTTAGCTTCTCCAACCCTTCAATCTTCCACTGCTCCCTACCAATAACAGTGCTGCCAAGTATCTGAAAGCAGTGAAGAACTCCACAGATGTCTTTTTGTTCTCCTGAAGAAAAGCTTGCACAGTGTAGTACTGAATGATGATTCTAGGTTTCTAGGCAGGGAAATATTACTCAACATATAATATTATCCTATATACATAGAGAATGATGTCTGAAGCAATGAGGCAAATCTTACAAAAGAATCAGATTTTACCCCTGAAAAGAAAGTTTCTTTTTGAAATAAACTGCACCCAAAATTCTGGATATTGCATTTTGGCCAGAATCCTGGTATAATGTTGAGTTTTCTAACAAAGAAAAACATGCAATGCCACCATCCCAAATCTACAATTAAGGAAAGAACAGTTGTATTCTTAGGTGACTTCTTTGGAAATGAAAACATTTCTGTTCAATTGCTGCTTCTGTCAAAAATTTCATTTTCAACCATTTATAATTGGTCTGTTCCCTAATTCAACCAAGGTAAATGGTAGGCCTAGACCTATCTGGACAACAGGCAGGAATAGACATGGCCAAAGAATACAGTTTGAAAGGGGGAAATTTACTCAAGAGATGTTTGTCTCAATCCATTAGGATCCTAGCTCAGATTCCTTTTGCTGGTGCTTTACAGAAGCCCCGAAGGAATGAAGGAATGAATCAAGGCCTTGGTTTTTGGGTGGCTCAATTTTTGGCAAGTGCCTTTGTACATAGCTGGAAATGTCCCTGAGGTCACAGCATCAGCAAGTCCTTACAAAAAGCTTTTATCATTAAAAATTAAGACAAATTTCTGTCTAATCTTGTTTCTGAAGAATCTAACCCTTCAACATTTTGATGTCTTCAACTATGGAATGCCTTTGAAAAACATCCTGAATGACCACTACAAACTGCTGTGCAGGGCCTAGGACAATCCAATGTCTAATTTTGCCAATCTGAGAAAAGCAGGCACCCAGAAAGCAGAAAACTTTGCTTCCTGACCTTATCTGTTTTGGTTCCACATACTGCACAAAGATACTGTTGGTCTGGGGGTCAGTAAGAGAAAGCTGTTCTTAGGAACTCCAGTTTAACACTGTAGACAAGAAGCTACGCTGCCTTTTAGTCCTACCTGATACCAGGAGTATTGATATTTTTTGACCCTCAAATTGACCTGACAATAAAAAAAAGTGAGGACTCACTATCATGCACAGCCCTATGCTACTGTTACTATAATTCTGAAATCAAGACAGGCTAAAAGGAACACTTTTATAAAACTGCCACTATAAATTAATTTATTTACTTCTATCAAGCCAAAATGTATTTTTAAAAGCCACAGCATCCTCTTAAAAAATGTGCTTCATCAGAGCCATTAGTTCAGGGTTTCTAATATTAAACAGACAAGTCCCAAGTTCAAAGAAGGGTGTGGGAACCTCTAAGGAAGGATCAACACGATACTTCACAGTCAAGAAGATGCTCTTAACTCCCATCCAGGCCCAGGATCCTGTAAGCAGGATCAAAAGGGACACAACCCACCCACACGATATTCTAAGCCTGGAAACCTCCTCTTACAAGAGGTACATAAAATAGTCCTTCAAAAGAACTGAACAAGGTCTACTCTTTTCAAATACACCTTGAGGTGGTGGCCTTGGTTCCACTTTGATGTCACTGCTTGGTCATTAAACATTCACTGAAGGATCACATTCATCCCTGGTGATTCAAACTTGTGGTTTATATCTTCCAGGCTCCTGCTGCTATCAGTAATCCCCAGGATGGCTGCAGTGATGGAGATCATCCTCATTCCTACTGAGCAAAAATGAGGCAGCCTATACTTGGAAGACAACAGACACGAATGAGTCTGTAACTGAGGGGTGTGACCAGTCCTTTGGCGGGTGGTAATCTTGGATCACAAGACGTGAAATATTTATTTGCATCATGTTAATCTACGAATCGCCTAAAAGCTCAATTTTTCTCCATCAGTACCCTAACCATAAGGTTACTGAGCAAAAGCAAGATATTTTTGCTTCTGCCTAGGTTATCTATAAACAATCTCATCCCTTCTTTAGTTCAGAAGTAGCAGAAGATACACAGCACTGCTAGTGCTACTTTAGTGACATGCCTAAATAGGGACTAAAGTGACTATCAGTAGCCAGGCTAGTCCTGAGAATAAATTCAAGTATAAAGCATACCCATTTAAGAGGTTTGCTCTATGTCAACAATAATAAGAATGAAGAAAGCATGAGATGGAAATATTCCAGAAAGCAAAACCTTATAGATGGCACTCCTGTCAAGGTAGAGCGACTCTGTGTGCTACTAATCTCACCAACCACTGGAAAAGCACGTACAATACTGTCATTCATAGTTGTGTGATTTCAAGGCTAATTAAGCCTATTCACTGTTTTGAGTCTGCTTAAATACATTAGTGGGATTCTTCTAGCTTCTGCAGCTTGCCAGCACTTTCTGCTCAAAAATGTCTCTGGTATATGCACATTTATACTGAATGTATAGCTATAAATTATAGCAGGATTATTCTGTCATCTGAGAGTACATCCATGTGAGATGAGGTCAACAACCTTGCAGGTAAACCAAATCCTCATACCTTAAGATGGCAAATGACACAATTGAAAATTTTGTAAAAAGAAGCATTATGGCTTCATTTTGAGTTCTCACATTTGACTGTAATTTTAATCTCTATATTGAAAATACAGCTAATTTTCTATAAGTTAACTATTGATGGCGTACTCTGAAATATTATTTTATGAACTGCCTTATTAATGCTCTGAGGCAAATTTATTCTGTATTTGGACTGTACTGCCATAACTGATTTCTATTTCTTAACTTGTTAGGCAATCAGGGGGAGAAGCTCATCTCCAGTGTCATCAAAGAAGATTACGTTTGAGAGCTTTGTTCACTTAATTACCAGCACAGCTTTGCATTCATTTCCTTGTAACGTGGTTTTACCTAAAGGGCTGACGCTTATTTCCTAACAAACTAGTACCTGAATATGATGGCAGCATGAAAAACACCCTGCAATAGCAAGTCTGATTTCCTAAGGAGAAGCACTGACAAACCTAGGGGCTTCTGCATCACGTGCTAGTGCTGTGGTAAGAGCTGTTCAGCCCCTCTGCCTTGGCTTGGACTGTAAATGCCCTCACACAATTTTACAGCGTCCTGTGCTCCCCTGGCATGGTACTATGAGAGGTAAATTGGTCAATTGCCACTGTTCCTTGTAAAGAGTTCAAGTGCTGTTTATCACAGCTTATTCCTAAATGCTCAGAGCTGCATTATGCCAGCATTACATATATTATTTATTAGCTAATAGATTGTTGTTCTGACTCTCTTGCTGGTGCCATCAGTGATGCTACTGACTACTCTTTATAGTTATCCAGAGGAGGAATAGGGATGTATAGAAGCCAGACACCTGAGTCGCAGCTGATCTATCATTATGGCTAAATATAGATTTCCTGCATTAGAAACAAATAAATTAAAAACCCCACTGATTTTAGTGGCCTGAGACTTTTTTTTTATTGTTTCCCTATTGTTCATACCATAGTCCACGAAGAAGTGTGTTCAAAATAACATTCTTTGTTTTCTGATTATGCAGTTAACATCATCATGTTCTCATGCTGGTGAACAAAAGTAGTTTAAGAAACACACCCTTTAAGAAACTCATCCTTTAAGAAACTCCAGCCCTCCAGACTTGGAAGAAGGAATTTATTGCACAGCAAACAAGTGAAAACTCAGGAAGATGCCAATGTGCAACTTGCGCTGAAATTTCGGCATGTGCTGTAGCAAGCACTGGGGCGGACTAAAAGCAAAATAGCCTTTGCTGTCCTCCCAGGTTTTATGACGAATACAGGCAGGTTTAAGCTTAATGTATTTTTAATATCTTGACTGATGCATACTTTCTCTAAGGCTTTTATGGTATTTAGTGGTATGGGAAGCTATACTGGGACTGACATTGTACAGTAACCAAGATAAGAAACCTCCGAGTCCTGTTCAATAAACACTTTTGTTGAGCTTCTCCGTTCAATTTCTTTCTTTAGTCATATATATGCATTTTACTTAGATTTAATTTGAGCATGACTGAGCAATGTATCTATTATAGCATGCAATATGATGCCTCTAATTGCATAATAGTGAAGAAAAAATTCAAAATAATGAAATTCCTTCCATATCTTTTCCATATAGCCAGAAAATTATAGATTAAAAAAACATAGGAAGCTATGGGATTGCACAAAAATCTACAATTACAATAGGATTAAATCTACTCTGAAATGCCCTAAGCAATTTATTTTCACATTATCCCACAGAGCACTGTTGCACATCTTAAATTATCTCCACAATTTAATATTGGAAAGTTTATTTTGGTTTGAAGTTAATATTCTTGTTACAAAGTAAACACACATTTCTCCCTACTAAAATGTGAGTTAAAACAACATGTTCCAAAGATTTATTATAAAATCCAAGAAATCAAATACCCAGTGCTACTACTCCAGCAATAACCACAAGAAGAAGATGCCCACTACAGATAGGAAATCAAAAATATTTTCTCTTAAGGTGCTCATATCCTGGTAAGTCCTGGTAAGACTAAAAGCAGCAAAACTCAACAAAGTAAACTACAGCCTGTTTTTTATCATGCATACATGTTTATAATATTCAGACAACAATTAGGTAAAAAAAATCTTATTCCTAAAAATGATAAAACTTACTATAGCAATAACAGACAAACACGTAAAGTCCTTTCAGAGGCAATCATTGCTTAGTTCCAAGAGCTGTGAGCATTGCTGGGTCAGAAGACATTATGCAATAACATGACGAATTAATAGAAGTGAACCCTGAAAACATCCAAAAATTCATTTTTAGACTGCATGTATGTCTACTCTGATGAAGCTGAAGTGGCTTACAACTTTAAGTGCTTCCCTTTCTGGCTCCCAGCTCTGCCTGTGGGGAGCAGCAGGTCTGTATTCAGGTAGAGCAGACACCATCAGGGTGGTCTGCAGTGGAATCCCACTGCACTGACATACTTCCAGTCACTGCTCCCTTCATCAGATATCTCAGCTTGCATTCCTCCTCTGAGCTGAGACCAGACAGACCCTGCCCAACGTGCTGTTTATATAACAACAACAGACGGAGTAAAACACTGGCTGAAATATCCTTCAGCAGGTAGCTTTAAATACAGTAGCATCATGGAATACATTTTACTTGCACATGTAGTTATGTGAAGCTCAAGGAAGTCACATAAGATCAAGATTCTTTTCTAAAAGTGACAGTAGCAAACCATCTGGCAAAATCCCAAATGTTGGCAAGAAAGCTATTGCACACCTTGACCTCTCGCCTTGCTTCGAATGGCAAGCCAGAATTTGCCAATTAACTTTCACTTAGAAAGAAAAAAGGCTGAGTATTAATAAATATATGCGATATGGCAACGTTGAGGCAATGGGACATCTCAAAATGCTGAAGCGAATGGAAATGTTCAGGCTGAAGCGTGCTGCTCCAAACAGCACCTCTCCCTCATCTCCAGCTGAAGATGTTTTACTGTCTGCATATGTCTGAGTGAGGGCAACCTGCTGAGCTCCAGAGACAGCGTCCAGCTGAGAAAGGAGGCAAGAGCAATTCGGATGCTGTGGTGAGAGCTGCCTGCAGAAGCATTCTTTGGGGAAAAAAAATTATAACAAGCCAGCTGTAAGTTCCACTAAGCCTGAACGAAGAGAGAGTTTATCAGTTGTATCAGATTTATCAGTTGTTTGAACAGAATAGACAGAGCTTTTAAGAACCAGAAACAAACTATTTTTTCTGTATTGCACCTCATCTCTCTGGGAAAGACTTCCAGAGTTTTGCTAGCACATCTCAGTGATCAGAGAACAAACAAATCTCACAAGTGGCATGTACTCACTGACCCTGCTCCCCTGAAAGTTTCTACTAAAACTCCATGGAAGATCGCGTGCCAGGTTTGGTGGCATGTTCAGTTTTGCAGACCTTGCCCAGACTCTAAGGCGTGGTGCTAGCTCTGCTCTAACTTGGACAGACTCGCCAGCTGAGCAAACTCAAACTCTAGGTGTTTTTAACGCAAAACATCACCAGACAGGATTTCCCCCCCCAAGCCTGCCCAGTCTTGCTGCTATTCTTCCTCTTCTAAACCAATCCTGGCACCTCCTCAGAGCTACAGGATGGGGTCACTGAAAGCCTTCACTTAGGTGTCCTTTTAATAGCAAGGTCTTGATGACTATGTATTTGCTAAGGAGTGTTGTCTCCACCTGATGCTATGGACACTTCCTTTCTTACACAAAGATGGAAAAAGTGACAATTTTGGCAGTACTGCTAGAGTCAGTCTTACCTGCAGTGAACTAAAATGTCAAAGAAAATGTATATATACTGCCTATTGTATCTTAATCATTATGTAACTTAAATTGAATGAAGTCCAAACCCTACTATAAATATGGACAGTACATACATAGGGTATAAACAAAGGTCTACCTTCACCCAGGCAGTGAAATTCTGATAGAAGAAACACACTGAATGGTTTGTAGAAACCATGTAGCCAATGAACATGCCTATTCATAAAAACATTTATGTTTTTTAATCCAGGGACCAGCATGCTACCTACCTACAGAAAGCCTATATGGCAGTATATTTTAGACTACCACAATGCTACATTTTCTTCTGTAGAGGGGATTTTTCAGTCCCCGGGTAGATGGGGTAATTCCAACGACAGCTACCGAGAAGGCTGAGATTTTGTATCATCAGGTTTCCACAAGCGCTGTTAGAGCATCGGAAACAAATGACGAGCCTTTATCGGTAGAGCTCACCCACGGCAGGAGGTAGAATACTACGAAATGTCATTCCCTCCCTCCCTTTAGCAGCTCTGAAGGAACAAAAATACAACGGTTTCCAAAGCGCTCCAGGGTGAGGGTTGTATTATCCTCCCTCAGACCGATCCAGGCAGCCGCGGAGGACACCCCGTGTCCGTCCCGCCCCGCCGATCATGCCCCCTCCCCAGGGGCGCTCCCCGCGCCGGGGCCGCCGCTGCGCAGCGCCCGGGGCACCCCGGGGCTCCCCGCGGGAGCGCCGCGCTCCCGGCCGGCCCGGGCGCTCCGCGGCCAGCAGGCAGCTCTCGCCTTCCTTGACAGTCCCATCAGGGCGGGAGCTGGGGATGACCTGGGCTCTCAAATAAACACAAATAAAAGCAAAAGGCAGCCCTCGGCGGAAGAGGGATGCCCTCCCGCTTACCTTGCTCCGCGGGCGCCCGGGGCGCCGCCGGGGGCTGCAGGAGGGATTCCCCGGCGCTGGCAAGGGCTGCTCGGGCTTCCCCGGGCACTGCGCGGCCGCCAAAGCCACGGCGAGAGATTTGTTTTGGTCGCTCCTTCCCGGGGAGGGTTTTCCTCTACATTCCCGGTTCCACATCACCGCCCCCCCCGGCACGGAGAGGGCTGGGGGTGGAAAAACCAAGGCAAAGGCATCTCCCTCCTACCCCGGAGATGAAAAGCCGCCGGAGCAGCCGCGCGGCGAGCGGCTGGGGTGTCGGGCGGAGGGGGGGGGGCGAGCGGGGGATAAGAGTCGAGCTCTCGCTGCCCTCGCCCCGCTGTAATCCCCGGCGGGGTGGTGGG